>NW_021636328.1:0-95681 GCF_004799145.2 Neltuma alba
TCCTCCGCCCTTTGAAGATCCGTCAGGCTAAGGGTCAAGGTCCTTCATATCTGCATTTCCAGGATTCATGTCTCCAACACTACGTCCATGAACTTTGTGATCACTCCGGCTTTGAAAAGCTATTTCAAGTACATCTGATGACAGCAACTCCTTGTAATTTAGGAATTTATCAATGAATTCGTGATCAGGGTCGTATGATCCCAGATTTTCGATTAAAAGCATCTCAGCTTCTGATCTGGATTGCTTCAGGCAAAATTCAAGGAAACTTGTATCTGCAAGCCACCCGAGTTAAATGGTCATGTACAAGTTACTTCAAGTATAACATACTGAATTAAATTCTCTGAGCTGCTGTATTCAATGTAACGTTCATCATGGGAAAGCTCCATCCGCTCTAACAATGCTAAACTTTATTCAAGGTGTCCCTTCTAATCAGACGAACACAAGCACTTGACAAAATTTCCTCTCGTCCAGAAAATAAGAATTTACGCAAAAACTGACTTGCCAAGTAACCTTAAAGCATAACAGACATCCAAATTAACTTGAAAACCAAAGCTAAGTTTACATTAAAAGGGAACGTACCTTTTGTCCCAATAAGCCTAATACACTCGTTCTCACACCAATCTCTGAAGTCCATGGCCTCTGTACATGTGAAGGAGTCATTATCTTTAGTGAATCACCAAAGAGCCAATCATGAAATAGAACTTATAAAGGATGAAACTAGATGCAGAACTTCCAGGCAAGTGAACTAAGCAGTGTTGAAAACACAAAAGAATAGCCATTCAATTTTACCAGAATGCTTAGTCATGGCATCCTTTTTCAATTTCAGCAACGACACAGATGATGCAGGGGATGAAGACAGAGACCTCTCAGCTGGTTTACCACTAACTGATTTCTGTCGATTTAATGTCCCAGGCGAGTTCCCTTTAATGGGAGTCTTTCTAGAGCCCAAGCTTCCCTCACTTGCAAGCTGAGGGAAATCCGACCTGCATTCAATGATAGAAAAGAAATCAGCTACAATCCACTCACTCTCAATTTGGCAACCAAAACATGAGATATAAGGAAAGAGTAAGTTAGAAACCTACTATTGGGCATCTTACTTTCAAATTTGAATGCTCTAGTTTAAAGGTGAAAAGTGTTACTCATGTATAATAATGAAGGCAATGAGTCTCTGTTTCTAGAGGTTTGCCAATACTTTTCAAATCCAAGCCAATCACTGTTATTTAATCATTTATTACTGTGATTACTGCAATGAGAAATTAAAACCCTTCCTTCAAAAGTCATATGATTGTTTTTGCCAATAGATCTTCGCTTCTGGTCATCATAGCAGCATATAATTCATGTCTTGCAAACTAAACAGGCATTGAAAAGGGCAGTATCAACGAAATTAAACAAGATCCACTAAACATAAATGGAACAAAAAATAGACAAAACATACTGTTTAGTTTCTTGCTTAGATTGCTCTATGGGACCCCAGAACAAGTCATCATCCACTTTATATTTCGACTGAGAAGCAGAATGTGAGCTTGTCTGAATTGGAGAAAAAGCTTTAGATGGAGAGGATGCTGATACTGGCCATGATGAACCAGTACTCCGAGCTGCTTGGGCAGGATGTGACTTCTGAGGAGTAGGTAACTGGTTAGGCTGTGCAGAAGCCCTTTCTCCTGCTCCTTTAAATGTCCCTTAATGAAGTTGGTTTAGGAACCCGACCAGCATCAGCAGACCATGCTGGAGATGGTGAGGGGCTTACAGGCTCCCCTTTCCAGGGAACAAAGTCTCCAAGAGAGGGTCCTGCAGGAATTGAAGGCACTACTTCTTTCTCCACCTGCACAGCGCGAGAGCTTTTACCTTTTTCTATGGAACTTGTACCAATAGCTACTTCACTAGATGAAATCAGGTTGGAGACCTTGGCCCCAGAGCCCTTTGATTTTGTTGACTTCTTCCGGTTTCTCTTAGAGTCTTTTGCCTCAATGAAGTTGTCATCATCTATTGAATCAGAATGAATCACTGTATTTTGGGAGGAAGAAATGTCTGGACTGTCAGTATCTCTTTCGTTAAATTCCTTTAAAACTTCTTCTGCCAATATATCATGTAGTTGGCTTTTCTTTCCCTTGGCATTTTGAGAAGTATCAGGCTTACTTAAACATTCAGTATTGTCTAGTTCTCTTTGACTTTCATTGGATACCTTTACTGCATCTGGATTGGCCACAACCCCAGCCCAGGGAGTTGACAGACTCATGGAATTGACAGAAGTAGTAATTTCAGAAACAAGTGTTTCAGTTCGTGCCTTTCTCTGTTCTTCCTGTTGAATTTCTAGTAAAGACTTTGCCTTGATACCCACAGCAGTTTCCAAGCTCGCCCAACAGTTACTTCCGTACTGTGTGTGGAAACAGAACTAGCTGCCTTCACAACACCCTCAACAACAATTTCGGGGATTCTTCCTGGAACAGTTGCAGACATGGCATTGACATCTTGATCAGCCCCCTCAGTAGCTGCCACAGATTTATTGGTCTTATCCCTTGCAGGTGGCATACTGGTTTCACGAACTGGCTCTCCCTTGCTGGCTTCTCCCCAACTTTATGTCAGCGTTTGGCTTTACAGTTTCTGATTGCTTTGACTGCTCCAAAGGTGGACTCTTTGACAATCCCTTCACTAAATCAGAAGACTGAGATTTGGAAGACTTCTGCTTCTTGGATTTCTTCTCAAAAGCCTTCTTCGGCTCCCGTGCTTCAACATTTTTTACATCTGCAGGGGCGGGCTCATCAGTGGGCCTGTCTCTTCCAGCAGGCAGTTCTTCGTGTGCACCATCTGATTCAATCTTCACACTACTATCCATATTACTTGCTGCTGGAGACTCAAAAGCACAAGTTCCAGCTGATAGCTTCCCAGCATCAGCTGCAGCAGGTATGGAATGCTCACCAGACTCAGAAGTTGCAGTCATGCAAATATCATCAGCTTTGCATGTGTTACCCGGCATCTGCTCCAGAGATCTAGCAGCAGTGTCAGAAACAGAGAGAGATTTTACCACAGGTTCCTCTTTAATTCTATTTTCATGCAACATGGAACTTTCTACCATTGTTGATACAGGCAATGATTCCTTTTGCTGCAATTCATTACTTTGCTCTGGAAGAATAGGGCCCCAACTTTTCTGATGAGCAATATTGCCAAATATTTGGTGAGATATAGGTGGGGCAGAAGCTTCACTGCTTACACCATAACTAGCATCCTGCCCAGGTAAGCTCAAAGTCTTGGCCAGAGTATCTTGCATGGTGGGAATTGGTGTTTGTGAACTGATTGGAAAAATCTCTTGTGGTAGCTGAATATGAGAAGGATCGACACGCAAATTCCCCATTGGTATTCCACCTCCCTGCAACTGTGCATAAGGAGGATCCCCGTAGTGCTGTTGAGACTGATGCTCCTGCAGCACCTGAGAAAGCAGTTGCTGCTGCTTCTGCTGCTGTTGCCTCAATAACTGCTGCTGCTCTTCCTGTTTCTGTTGTTGCTTCAGTAAGAAGAATTTGTCTAGCAATGACATTTGCTGCAATGGAACAGCTGCCTGAGAATGCAAATGCATCAAATATTGCTGTTGCAACATATTTAACATTTGAGGATCCTGGGACAAACCAGTCGCAAGTAATTTCTCCGTTGTCAAAACACCAGAGGGGTTATCTACAGCTTGAGCTGCCAGGTTGCTAAAAGGCAACTGGTTTTGAGGTTGTACCCTTTGTTGTTGAATTCCTAATGGCCCTTGAGGGAAGTTCTGATCATGGTGCAAGTCAATTTTATTCTGCAGTGAATCCAAACCACCTTGCACAGAATAATTTGACCATCCAGCAACACCATTATTAAACCCTGTGGATGACCTGTCAGACAGTCCTTGGATGATAGACATCAAGTCAGCATTCTGGGACCGAGGCTGAAGACCACTGTCACTTGCTGAAGCAAAGAGTTTTGAATGTGGTGGTGCAGGTGCATCTGGGACAATATCTGATTTTGACACTAGAGATGCTACATCTCTCCCAGGCCAATACTGGTAAGTATTTGGTATTGACTTCTGTCGGTCAAGTGCCATCCTCTTGGCCAGCATTAACATGTTTCCAGTATCTACTCCTGATGAATCCAAATAACCAGAATTATTACCCAGAAAAATAAAAAGACGCTCCTAATATAGCCTAATTCAAGTCAAGCCACACAATCCACCAGCACAATACAATTTGCTCAATAAACTACAGATAACAAAGGCAACACACTGAAATATACCTGTATCTAAGTTTTTGGAAAGGGAAAAATCTTGACAAAATAAGGACAAACCTTCTGACAAAGTCTGACCATCAATTGAGGGGCTGCTCTTATTTCCAGACATCAGTGACTCCAAAAACCTATTTTCGGCTTCTGTGGCAGAACTCTGTCTATTCCTAGAATCATTTCTCATCACTTCAATCTCACTTAAGCCAGAATGAATACTCCCAAAGGCATTGGAATTTTGACGCCCAGATGCATCTGTGTACTCATTTGGTTTTGGCGCAGCAAACCCTGGTGGTGGCCGGGCCTTAGCTCGCAGATGCGGCATGGCATCGCCAAGTGACACCCAAGGCGAGTCAGCTGCAGCATTTTCCATACGAACAGGTAAATCAATGCCAAAATATCCAGCCTCAAACCATCCAATAATATCAATTCCTTTAAAGGGACCCTGAATTTGACCCCGAGGATCTTTATAGAAAAGAGATAACTCCTCTGGAGGAGTCTGAGGAACTCTCCGTGTTTCAAACCCAGTGTCAAAAATGCCAGATAGCTGCCTCTTAACTATGGGATCTTCATTAGTTTGCCACTTAGGTACATCTTTGGAGTCAGATAAATAACTCAGATTACTTTCACGCTGGCTATGAGGTTCCTTCAGTTGATGTGACCAAGTCATATCTAAGTTTCTTGACTTAAGATCACCAGGCACATCATGCAAAGAAGTGTTTGGATGCTCGCTTGTTGGCATAGCTCGCAATGCAGCAGCAGGATTAACAGAACCATCTCCTTCAAAGGTCAATTCTCTATTGCTAGGAACCTCATCAGCGAGCTTGAATGAAACTACATCTTCACCCTTGTCTGCAACAAGAAGAAATTAGGAAAACTTCTAAAAATTGCCCAAAAAAGGCACATTCTTTCTTGTGAAGTACAGAAGGAAGAAAATTGTTGGTCACAAACATCAGAAGTATAAACTGAATTAGTGACTTGCCCGGAATATGGTGAAGAAAATTCACTTTTTAATTTCTTTTCATTAAAAGGAAGATAAACAAGCTGACTAATGTTATTGATGATAAAAACTTACCTCCTCATATCTCATGAGAATGTTCATCACTAAAAAAGTTAATTTAAAGGTAACAAAAAGAAAGAGGGAAATTGCAAATTCGTAAATGACCAAACACTATTCCATACAATTAAAATTACCTATTTTTATTTTGCTGAAACTCAAATAAGACCAGATAGACAAGGCATCAAAACTTTACAGATTGGAGTCATTAATTAGAAAATATGTTTGACAGTATAAACAATATATATAATCATTTTTTACACTATCAGAACCTTCATCTGTATGATAATCAAGACAGCCAGCCAAAACAAATCAATTCCAAGCAAGAGCAGTTAGCCTACACCCAAACCCATCTTCAGGCTTCTATCCTGATTATACCTTGGAGAGGGGCACCTCCTAGCTTCATTCGTCTTGACTGTGCGGCATCAGCAGTATTCCATCCATCTTTTGGCACCTGAGGTGCACCGCTACTAATTATTTCCCCTCTGTCAATTCCTTTTAAAGCATCCTGCGCACACAGGAATGCAATCTAATCAACCACCAAAAGCTGCAATGGCATCCAGAAGAACAATATAAAAATACTACTTACCTGTTCTTCAGGAGTTGGCACACAAAGTGCTAGGGGCTCTAGAGGTTCATCCTGTGTTAGATGAGGAACTTGAACAAACTCATCAGCAAATTTTCTAGTTGCATGCATGTCAGTTACCTTGTACACATCAAGTAACTTCATCCTGCTGTACATAAATAGACCAGGCTCTCCAGGCAAACTTTCAATCTTATCCATATTAGTTCCAGGATAATGAGAATATGAAGAGATACTATTCATAGGGCTACCACCAGGGCCAACCCGACCACGTCCAAGAGAGAAGACAGGAGGCGTATTCTCCCCACGGCCCCGTCCATAAGAAAATGTAGGGACTTGTTTGTTTGGTGTTAAGTTTTGGTGGTGGGGTGGCTCCGCCCTTACACGACTCTGTGAGGAATTAGGTTTCCATGGCCGATAATGATCCCCCTCCTTTTCATCCTTTCCATGATTGGAAATGTTTGACAAGCCTTTGTCCATATGAACTTCACCATCTTTCCTAGAACCACCATATTTTTCACGCAAACTTTCTGGCTCCTTGTCATCAGGACCCCAACGTGTGTTCCACTTACTCTCACGTCGTTGATCATAGTTTGTGTCTTTGTTACTTGAATCATTCCATCTATCAGGTAGACCACGACGTGATTCTCCAAAGTGCCTTGTGGGCATATTTTCAGTCCACCGATCCCCACGCCGAGCATCACCAAGGTCTTTGTCCCCATCCCTCCAACGGTCCTTTCGTATGAACTTGGTGTCTCTCTCTTCATCACGCCAACGGTCACGACGAACACTTTCTGAATCAAGCATGGATGGCCTGAAAACATCCTTTCTCTTATGGGCATCATGCAGATCCTCACCATTTCCAGATATCTTGACAGTCTCTGAGCGATTGCCATATGGTGGAGCTGGAACCACATGGTTTTCCTGGGACAGAAAAGAGGAGAGAAGGAAAAAGAACTTTTGAGGAAACTATAATTTATTAATGCAAAGCTGAACGGGGGCATCTAGTTAATAAAGTAAACATGCAAAAAATAAATCATCTTTGTATACATGCACTGATCCGATGTACAAAGCATAAAAAGTAGGAAAATTACAGATGCAGCTATTACATACCACACTTCCTGTTCCAAGTTTACTCTCACCGGGCTTTGGCAAAAGCCACTGAGGTGAGAGAGGAATAGGATTGTCAGGGCCCTGAAAATCTGCACAATGGGCTAGATGGTTCAGTCTATCAAAACTTTGTCAACTTAAAACCAAAAATAATCATACAAATTGCCCATTGCAAATTGAAGAAGTTGTAAAAGCATTATGTAAAGTTTCAAGTTTCACTTATGGCATAAAAGCATGTAAGGCAAACAATAAATAAATATAAATAAAGCAATAAGCCAGTTTCCCACCGCAAAGAAGGAACAAACTCTGTCTAGCTTCCGTCGTTCCCAAAACAAATTTTCTTCATGTGCATCATACAATTACATGTATTTTCTGCTATTGTTCACTTGAAGCAGTAAAAATACGATACACATCAAAACAAAATACAGTAGTACCCATCACTTAAAATAACAGCGACATTCAGTACAAAATATGTCTTAAACATCAAGTGATTAAAAGCACAACAACAAAAAACGCGAACACGGGTGCGGTAAAAAATATTGCGCAACCGAGAGAAAAAAAAGAAATTAATGAGACCAAGAAACATAAAACTGCCAGTTCAAATGCGTGCTAAAAAAAGAAGCAAATCAGCGCTGTAAGTATATCCACTCGTAGTGACCAATTCGTCAATGTGTCTAACCTCCCGAATTCAAAATCTAGACCGACAGCTAAATAAATGGGATTGGAAAGAAGGACTTGAAAAAATGACAGTTTGAAGATAAAGCAAAACCCTAAACTCAGTTTAAAAAAATAAACTGCATTTTCATTGTGGAAATCAACTGAAAAGAATGATAAGGAAAAGCCCAAGTAGCTCACGAGAGCTAGGGTTTACGTCAGAAATGATAGGTCAAAAGATAGGAGTCGAGAAAAATAAGAAGATGAAATACCTTTGGAGATCTCATACGGAGGATTGGCGGAGATGCGGAGGCGAGTATCAGAGGCGGTACGTTCAGCCATGGATGACAGCGAGGACGAGAGACGAGAAACCGAACGAGGCAAGGAAAACCCTTTTGCTTTTGATTGCGCTTGAACGAGGTGAGAGAAAACAGACTAAAGGATCAGTGGGGAATATAGGTTAAGCCTCACAGCAAGATAAATGCTAGTGTACACGTTAACCCGATTCAACCCATGGGCTCACGCTAGTGAGATATGTTGCCCGACCCCTGAACACTTTAGACGAGTTCCTTTGATTATTGAAAACATAATCCACGCGCTGTAAAATCTACAGTGACAAGCACGCTCCTAGTCTATTTCGTGTCGTGTGTTGGACGCGAGTTACTGGTGGGTAGGATTTGTACCCCTGCGATTTTCCTCGCATTTTTTCGGTGACATCTCGTGGCGCGCCCTCCGCCCCCATCCCGCGGGCCAAAACGTCACTGCTTGAGGTCGTTTCACCTGAGATGGCTGCAGCGAACAGTTTTCCAGGATCGAGCGGCTACTATTTCAACAGTGGGGTATGATGAGCCTGCCCCTCATCACTCATCGGGGAGGGGCCGTTGTCGAGGGCTCCTGGGGGTGTATCAAATGGCGTTATTGCCCTTGCTCTTGTATAAAGTAAGAATCTGTTCAATAAGCGAAGTGACTGAATTGAAATAAGAAAAATAGCAAGTCTCGTACTTTTTACCTCTGTATCTGTGCCTTCCTTTGCCGCTTTTTCACTTCTCATACTCCTCCTAGAACGTGTAGATCATGCCGTGTTCCTTCCTGGCTGCCGGTTCATGCTTTAAAGATTAAGTGGGGTGGCCGTATTCATTTCGTAGGATAGGCAAATTGGTTATATTTGGGTCAATGAGCTCAAGTTAATTGTGTCAGAAATGTTTAAGTCTAACTCAGTCCAATTTCTTAGTTAAGCGATCTCGCTTTAACAAGTTTCTTGATCTACCGCCATCTCTTTATCGTTAGATTGATGTTCACTATCAAACTCTTAAATCGATATGTTACTTTAACGTCTACATTGTTTCTTAATTTGCAAATTAATTGAATTGGCAATGAGGATATAGTGAACATTTCTTTTGCTCCTAGAGAGGAAGTTGTTAAGTTCATGAAGCCGGATAAGGTTATTACTGTCGCTTGGGAATGTTATACCGTATTTGTGTATTCAATGACTTCTTTTACCCTTTTATCATTAGTCGCAAGCTGACATTGTTTAGACTGACTAAAGTATCAACTTGCAACAACAGACAATAAGAAGGCGTGAATTAAACTATAGAGTTTCTGAAATAAAGCTGTCTTCAACCAACGATTAAAGGGTAAAGTTGAGTGCCTCTAGCTATAAATTGAGAAATTTATGAATAGGTCAGGGGGTGGAAGACGAATATTCAGTTTGGTTCTTTAGTAACCATTTGAACAGTCGTCTATTGTTTTTTATTACATGGTTTGATCCTTTATTTTTATGATACCAGTTACATTTTTATTGATTTTTTTCATCTCTAGTTTATCATTTATAATTTTTTTGTAAAGCACACAGTATAAAAACTTTTACTGTTCATTTTTATTGTTATTCTTTACGATCGGTTATTGTTTCTTGTTTTTTTTAGAATCAAATGACTCTAATACCATGTAAACTATGTCAATTGAGGGGGGAAAACATAATGACGAAGAAATTATCTATTCATCTCATTAATTATGGAGCAACAAACTCACTCCAATTAAATTGATCCCAAACTTGGGAGGAGAGACCCTATGTTATCCCCTTTTTAAAAAAAGACATGAGTTGTATTCTTTCTTATTATGACGATGATACACATTCCGTCACACCTCAACGCAAAAGCTAAAGACTTTTTATATAGAGTCTACTTTAACTAATCAATAGCACTCAACATTTTTGCCAAATCAAAAGGGGTAATGATATTTTTACCTTATAAATTATGATTAGATTAGACTATTTTGTTAGGACAACTTTTAAAAAAAGTTGTCCTCTCGATGTGATGAAAAATAAAATAAAAAATTAGGATCATTTTGTAATGACAAAAAATAAAAATTCCATAAAATATAATTAAATATTTATTATTTCTCATCTTAATCACTTCTAATGTCAAGAAGGCTCAGTCAAGCCTTGATAACTGAGAGACTCGACATTGATATATGACCTGGTCCAGCAATAAATTGTCTAACTTAATGTCTTGATTTGATTAATCTTTTTTTTGTGATTTAGAACTGGACAGAGTAGATGCATATTATCAAGTCCATCAAATAATTTAGAATCCATAACAGCCTAGCACACGGTAGGCTTGCGCATGGGCAGAGCTGGGCAAGATAAGCCCTATGCGCGATACCCAGCCCGAAAGATGAGTGAGTTGAGTTTTGCAGCCTGCTACCCCCGCATGACCCAGTAGATGCCCTAGCCATTTTAAGCTGGGTAAGGGCAGGCCGAGCAGAACGGGCTTTTCTGCCCCACTTAGTAATACATTACCCATATCATATGTAAAAAAAAAAAATCAATTATCATGCTTTGAGATAGGCCGAATGACTTAATTACTCACATATATATATATAAGGCTTAGGTAGTCTTATTCTTCAGTCTTCGATTTCTTATGGGAGATAAAAAATTATTTAATAACTGAGCTAAATCTGTAGTTTAATCTTTTAGTTCATTCATAAAATTGGCGCATTTTTATAGCCATGTGAAAGCACAAGAATTGAAAAGTGGTTTTATTTTTATTTTTTTGTTTTAAAAAAATCAGAGGTAAGAGGAAAAGAAGGAAATTTAACTTATTTAATCTTATATTTTGATATTTGATTCTTTTATATATATGATTATAATTTTTATGCTCCTTTTATTTTTTCTAATTTTACCAAGTTTTTTTTAGCCAAAATAAAAGGGATAATTACTTAAAATAATATAATACTATACATTATAATACATATGTAATTACTCATATATATATATATAGGCTTAGGTAGTCTTATTCTTCATTCTTCAGTCTTCGATTTCTTATGGGAGATAAAAAATTATTTAATAACTGAGCTAAATCTGTAGTTTAATCTTTTAGTTCATTCATAAAATTGGTGCATTTTTATAGCCATGTGAAAGCACAAGAATTGAAAAGTGGTTTTATTTTTATTTTTTTGTTTTAAAAAATCAGAGGTAAGAGGAAAAGAAGGAAATTTAACTTATTTAATCTTATATTTTGATATTTGATTCTTTTATATGATTATAATTTTATGCTCCTTTTATTTTTTCTAATTTTACCAAATTTTTTTAGCCAAAATAAAAGGGTTAATTACTTAAATAATATAATACTATACATTATAATACATATGTAATTATATATTTTTTCGGGTAGGACCAAATAGGCAGGGCAGCATACCCTATCCACGGCCCAGCCCCGCCCGTGAATTACCCGGCCCGAAAATGCTCATTTTTGTTCAGACAATTTTTTTGTTGGGCTGGATTGGACAGGGCATTTTTTTTGTGTGCTCGGGTGAGCTTATTAAGCATGCGGGCGTTATGCACATCCCTAACACACATCTTCCATTTCTCACCCAGAAAAAGGAAGCCCTGTACAGAGTTTCATAAATAAATACTTCACACATCTTAATCGAATAGTTATCTGGTAATTGATCAAATCCAAAAAAAATTTAGAATCCAAGATAATCTCACAAGGAAAGCATAACAAGTTAACAGAACCATAGATTACCTGAGGAAGCTAAATATGAAGCTTATGGAACCCATGCTTCAAAGTACAAATTCTAGCTTTCCACTTTTCTTCCTTATTACTACTCTCATTAATCAAGACAGATATATTTACTGCAAAAACTCAATGAGAGCTTAATAAAAAAAAGGGCAGTGGCAGACTAGCAGTGACAGGGCTCTAGAAAAGAAATAGAGAACTACAACTGCAGGAAAACCTTTTCGCGTCTATATTGTATTTCCTTTATTTCAAGGCTATGGAGGACAAATAGAGGTAATGGGTCAATTTACATCTATTTTAAACGTGATGAGTCCGTTAGAAAGAGCCTGCTATTAGCTCGTTCCACGAGGCACCATGAATCGAAGCTTATCCTTCTCCTTGTCTCTTTACTAATATTGGACTTTGCAAGGCAAGCCTGAAAGAAAATACAAACAGGAAATCTTAATTGCTGTTTAGTTTAAATGCACATAAATATGTCTTTGGTGCAGAATATACCATTATACTTTTGATCCCGCAAAGCCACCCATTCTTGCAAGGGTAGCCTTAGAGCCCATGGTAGTCAATATTTGAGGTATTGACATACCACCAGATATGACAATCTCTGTACAACATATGAGCACTTAGATATTGAAGAACCACATGTCATAATTGTTCTGAATTGTCCGATAAAATAACTCATACCTATCCCTTCTCGAACTGACAGATTAGGCCTCAAAACATCAATTGGGTTGACCAAAAAAATATCTCCAAGGTACAAGTGGTTGGTAGGAACATAAACACAACAAAGCTCTTCTTCATCTGAGTTCCTCTGCAGTATGACCGTAGAAGTAATAAACCCAAAGCATACTCACCAACACGCGGATGCCTTATGATTGCAACCTCCTTGAAAGCATTTGAGTTTTGATCTGTAGAATTTGGTTATTAATGCATTAAATTTCCCTTATTCCCTTTCTTTTCCTCAGCCAAACCAATAAGGCACTAAAGCATACGGAAGGATATACAGGGATAGGCAGACCTGGGGATATTGCAGTACTTATTTGCTTTGAGGCAGTATAGATGTAGCTTACAAGAGGCATTTTCTTGATGAACCATTCTCCGAGGGTGAGAACAGAAGCTCCCACCCATGACGACATGAAAACACCCACTAAGAAGATGAAAGTGATGGAAGTAACAAATCCGAGACCTATTGGTAATTCATTTTGATCATATTAACATGATTCATAATTTGTGTCGTTGTGATTTAATATCGTAAGCTTTGAGTACCTAGACAATAACAATAACTTACCAAAGATATTGATCCCGAGATGATTATATATAGGGGAGAAGAAACCATCCACAAAGCGGACAAAAAACCAAGTGATATAGAATGTTATAGCCATAGGAAGGAGGATGACACTGCACATCACATTACACTCCAGACATGAGAGTTGGTGTTGAAGGCAATTCTTAAGAAAATATGGCGAGCAATGATTTAAACATCAAAACACATGCAGGAGCATTGTAGATATCAAATTGCTAGTGTTTCATTCTTTCCATCAGCAATAATATTTCTATTCTCAATGCAAAACCTTCGCTTGAGCTAAAAATTATGCAAACATCAAAATCATCAATTAAAAATTTGCCCTAAAAAGAGAGTGCAAATACCATCCTGACATAAACTTCTTCGAGGCCCAGCTGCGAATTACCTTGGAAAATGCCTACGCAAGGAAGGGAATCAAATTTATATAAGGAAACTAAATGTGGATCAAAATACAGCAAGAGGAAAATGAAAAAAGAAAGTGAACGAAACCTCTTGACCGGAGTGGTGATGTGTGGAAATTATAGTGGGAGAAGAAGCGGAAGATGATTTAGAGGATCCTATGTCAGTCTCAGAGATTCCTGGGACAGGAATGAGGAGCTCTAGATCTCTCTCCCTCTCTCGCGTCGCCATATCTTTCCTATCTCCAAACTTTTGATTTATTTCTTGTTCTCACTTCCGATATGAATATCTAACCCGGGGATCGGCGGGGTTTGAGTGCTGAGGCTCAGGATAGGCTCCGTGAGGCATTTTCCACTATTTCTCTTGCTTTCCTTCTTTGAAGCACACATGGCACAATTTTAATGATCATGCCTTCCAACACAGTTGCTCGAGACGATTCGTTTCACCTCTGTCTTGGATATTCATATTATATTATTGTACTAGTATTATATTTATTGTTAGTATTCTTTTATGGTGATCTTATTCATTATGGGTTGGTTCGCAGGATTTTTTATCATTCCTAAACGTGTGATGCATTATTAGCAATTAATCATTAATGAGATGTTCAAAAATATTTATAAATGTACCCTAATCACATTAACAATGACCTTAAACGTGACACTGAACAACACAGAACCAGCTTATTGAGCGTGGGGCTAAATTTTTGGAAAATAATATTTATATTACATTGAGGTTTTAAATATTTATCAAGATTACCTGATTAGTATTTTAAAACGATTTTGGGACTTAAAAACGTTAGATATTCAAATTTTTATAAGTACTCCAATGAAATGTCGGTAGAGATTTTTTATTTTTGCCACCAAAATGTTTGTAGAGATTTAAAAATAATGCAACTTGAAACTACACGTGTGATGTTTCTGTGTAGGCAAACAAATCACTGATGTTTTAATTTTAGTAAACCATAAAAAATGATAAAGTTTTTAATATGTTTTCGTTGTTATTGCATTTTGATGATCTAAACAAAAATATTAGACGTTGACCAAGAAAAGAACAAAAATACTACTTTTGGTTTTAATTATAAGAGCTAGTTGACTAATTTGAAGACTACAATCATAAGCTAGTTATTTGTAATAAATAGGTGTAATCTTTCATAAAATATTCTTATTAATAAAGTGTATTGGTTAGAACTACTATTGTTAGAAGGATTACCTTGAAAAAAAAAATATAAATATGAGAGACAAAGTGGATTAGGATTTTATATTTAAGACCCAAATAAAAATCAAACAATATCTTATATTAAGAACCAGAGGTAGTATTAGACAGACCTTCGGATTTTATTAAAAAAAACATCATATGTAATGTATAAATTTTAAACGATGACGTGCGGGACATATTTAAAGTAGAAGTGTTGCATTTACATATACTAAATATGTGTGTGGGTGTAATTGTGGATGGGATGACGGAAGGAGTACTCATTTGGGTTGAAGACGTGCCTCTGCCCCTGAATTGACTCATGATTTACTGGCAAAGCTTAAGCAACACATATATCAGTTGTGAAGCGTGGCATGAAGACGATCGCAGGTATGGGTCAAACTTGATATATGAAAGAAAACATTAATTTACTGCGAGGCAATAAATGAAAAAGAACAACGCCAAAAGAGGAAGATTCTCCCTGCACACATCCACGCGTCTATATTCCGCTTCCACTAGCAGACGCTAAACAATTTCTCGTCCATCAATTAGGAGTAGTTAAAAGGGGCCACCTAGTAGTATAATATTTGCGAGGACATACGCTCACAAAATTTATATTTTCCTTATATTCCGCTGCTTTACATTTATTATGATAAGACTTTAAAAATGAATGGTAATCTTTTCTTCCACTGCTCTCATCTCCAATTATCTACACCTCTCCTGCAATTTTTTCTCTTATTAAATGCTTTTTACTTTTATTTTCACAACACCCCCTTCATTCTCAAATCACAAAAGCAAGGAAACCTCATTTTTAGATGCCTCCCCCTGGATAAACGCAATTATTATAACCTACAAAACACACATAGCCAGGGATAAATGGTGATTAATTCGGGCAACAAGCTATAGAAAATTACGGCGCATAAATTAGACTAGTTGGATCCAACTTACTAGGGTTACTGGATGACAACATGGCCGTGTGGGAGAAATCACAATTCCAAGGATAGCGACCCGAAGTTTGGTAATAGAGGTTCATGGCATATGCCGCGTGTGATATCACTGTGTTGGGCTCAAAACAAGGCCCACCATATTGGATTGGGCTACAATCAATCCCATGTCCACAAGCATAATCCAAATTTGCTTGAAGCTGGGCGTCAGATGCGCCTGGTTTTGGCACACACCATGCATATTTCTTTGTATTATTAGGAACCTTCATTCAAAAAGCATATCGTTAATGTCATCTTTTAGGACTATTTAGTTCCTTTTCAGGGTTTTGTCTTTTTTTCCCCGCTACGAAAGGAGCAGAATGTTACCTGGTTATTGTGCTTGATAAGTCCAACGTCGTAGGTCATGGTCAGATCAGGTTTAAAAAGCCCAAAGGCGCGTTCAGAAGTTGGCCCAGGCTTTAAGTCCTCGTCATAAAGCGCAAAGATGTACGTGTCCACTGATTTCCCTGGCATTAATGGCGTCCCAATCTTGGAACGAAGGTGAGCAATCAAGTTACCGTTATAAGCCTTGGCATTCTCAAGACTTGGACCAACCTCATTATTGTCTCCTTTGTAAGGCCAGCCAGTCTCGGCAACCACGATCTCCACGTCCTTAAACCCCACAAAGTTCAAAGCAGAACGAACCGCATCAACCTGAGCGTCGAACATGTTCACGTACTTGATTTTTGTGTTTGAATCAAACCGGCCTGAGTTTGGTTGAAAGAGACAAAACGCTAAGTTCTCAGGCCTATTCGGATCGCTTTTGTATGCAAAGTATGGGTAAGGATTGATTGCAAAGGGCGAATTGGTGTCATTGTTAAACCTAAGCAATCCCTTTAAGACGTTCATCATGCTCGGGTGGAACCGTCCGGAGGATGGAGGTTCGGATTGTCTCAGCACCGCCATGGAGTGTACGGTGGAGACCTTAATCTTTCCGCCCAGAGATGCGGCGTTTAGGGCATTGTGGAGATTTTGCATTGCCGGTAGCAATTGATTGATCAAATTATGGTCTTTAGAGGTCATGACCTCGTTCCCTACCGTGATGAGGATGATATTGCTAGCAGGGTAAAACGGGATCACGTTGGAGTTAATCCAGTCTTTTGCGAAGTTGGGATCAGAAGCAAGAGCAGGTATGTCACCATTTGCTGCTCCAATGACAATTCCTATACCGGTGTTGGCGAGGGCTTTGATTATGGCAGGATCTGATCCGTACAATCGGACCTTCTCTATGAAGGTGGATTGAAGAAGCTTGGCAGTAGCTGAAGGTGGGGGAAGATTATTGGCGACCTGCCCATAGTTGACACCAATATAAGATTGGCAATCTGCAAAGAAAGACAAATTCAGTTATGTATAAAAGGTAAAAGTGACCATCAAGATTAAAGACAAGTCTTTGCTTTTCTTTCATGACGGGGGAGGAAAAAAGAACAACAAAGATAAACAAGAGAAGATTGAATGCTGAGATTGAAATTTTGAAAACAAATTCAATGACGAAAAACTTTCATGTCAGATGCCAGACCTGTAAAGGACCATAACAAAAATCCCAGAAAGACGCAAACTTGAATACCATTGTGAGTCGTGCATAAAGGGATAAAAATTAGAAATTCTGAAATGATATTATAAATACCAAGAGGTGAGAAGACTGGTAGAAACTTACATACAAGGTTAAACGCCTGAAAGAGGGCGAGAAATGCAAAGGTAGGAGAGTACAGGAAGAAAAGTGCCATGGCAGAAGAGTATCCTGCTTTTGCTTTTGGGAGAGTGGCTAGGAGATACAAAGGAATTTATACATAAGGAGGATAGCGATAGCTTATATATGAAAGCGAATCCAGTAAACCCAAAGCTTGGCCTAAGAGAATGGGCTGCTTGATGTTGGCAAAGGGCCATAAGATGATTTTCTTTTCTACGTTTCGTTTCTCCAAATAGCAAACAAAATAAAAATTGATAGTAATTGAAAATTATGTTGCAGTCCTTTTTTGTGACGGTTATGATTGCTGTAGTTATAAGAATATCTCAAAAGGAATTACCTTGAGTAGTCTCGTGTTTAACATTTAAGATCGTATGGCCTTTTATAGTACAAAAGAAAAATAAGAAAAAGGCTATATGAGGAGCATGTCTTCAAGCTCCATATTCGTCGTTCCTAATCTGACGTCAAGAAAAAGGAAACAGAAGGGAAGCAGGAGAAAAGAGAGCTTTGATTGCCGTGCAATTTGTAAGCAGGTCAATATCAGATGTTTGATTACACTATTGTTGTAGTGCATGTTAATAATAATACTACTTACTACGTACATGCGCGTGAACTATTTTGACTATGTAAGTTTTTCATTCTATCATGTGCACAGGCCATGTTGTATAACTTATATGCCTTTTCACCTTTAATTTACACATTTCCCTAATCCTTGGCTAACTTTTCACGTATACTCGAATGCTTTCATGTTAAGAAAAGGATAGTCTCCTCTATGAAATGCGGGGGCAGAAATTTAAAAAGCTTTTGTCGATGTTATGAGCAAAGCACTTTTGAAAGGCCTTCAGGGGACCGTGGGATCGTTGTGGAATATTATTTTGCTTCGAGGACCAAGGCTTCAGCTCTTTAAAGGAATTGAGCTTGATGGAAAAGAATAGGAAGTAAAAAAATGAGGTAAAGTAAAGACAAAGTAAAACTAAAAGAAGGGGAAGGAATCTATTTTCCAGCCAATTGTTGGAAGTCATACTCTTTCCTTCGGGTCAGTAAATGGCGTTTCCTGAATAAATGAAACAACGCAAGGCACGAAACAACTATCCCATTTTCATGGAAAATGGACTTCATTTGTCCCTTCGTCTACGCGCACATCCCCAAGTAAATGTGCATGTAATTGTATGACTTTCCATAAGATATATCTATTGACATATTAATATTGACTCAACCCTCTGTCCAAAATAAAAAGTCATTGATTCAACCATTTTTGTAGCTTCAGTTATAGGCATAAATAGATCCACATGCCATGGTATTTTTAAACAGGTATAGTCTAGGAAAGTCCCCATGAGGTATGGAAAAGATAACCAGTGAGGCAATGGAGGTTGTTTATAGGAATGAAACAGCAGCTTTAAAATTCGGGTAAAGCTTATCTCAGTTTTTCTTCTGATCCTTTCTCCTTCGCCCCCCTCCCACCCAAAAAACAAAAATATTCGATCAACACTAGATTCAGATTGAATATTTTATAAAATACATTTTAAACTTTTATTGCAGTTTTAAACTCTTTAGACAAAATGTAAACTTTTTAAGAGTATGTTTGGTTGAGTGATTGAAGAGAATAAAAGTAACTTTTAGAGAGCAAATGTGAGCATGTTTAGTTGTAAGTCATTTTTCCTTGAAAAAAGCCACTTAAAGCTATTTATAGTCATATTTTACATTATCCGAGACAAAACCCATCTCGTATTTGGTAAATCATGATTAAAAAGTTATTTAATAAAAATCATACTAATTCTAATCATCCTACAAACTAAATTTAGTTATTTAATTGTGATCTAAACAATTTTTTTACTTTATTTTATTCTCACTACTGCAGCCTAAAATTGATAATTTATTTTATAATAATTTTCTAATAATTTATAAAAAAATAAATTTGAAGCGGCCCTGCATTGAGGCAACGGTTAAAAAATATAATGGAAATGGAGCCGAGAGCCCACTTCTTGAATGAAAACTGGATATCTTACTCAAAACAAGATAAGAGTACATTAGAACTCCTTTATTGTTTTCCGCCTCTGACATAGAAGTCGGACTTGATCAGGAATACAAGGTAGAAGCATGAGCATATCCAGTCAGGAAATACGCAGTTCGGTTTTCTTCCCTGTGAGAGTGGAAACTTGCACTACCCAATCCTTATAAATCAGAAGTTTAGCATCAGAAATAATATCCTGAACCACCGCCCCCATTCCTTGCTACGAAAACGTCACAGCCGTTGATTCTTTTCTTGCCCCCACAGCCGTTGATCGGATTCTATTCTCATATAAAAATGATCACCCTAGCTGCGATGGTTGCTCCTGGGGCCTGATCTGTAGCCTTTCCCTCTCGCCGGGAACAAGTGGATCGCGTGCCTGAAAGGGTTAATTGGCAACAGTTAGATCCCAATTTCTATGAAAAAATTCATCTTTAATCTCCAGATGCAGTCTCTTTTTTTGAGCGTTTCGAGTCTAGAACACAGATTCTGCCGGTCAGGAGGAACATGCCTTGTGAGCCTGTGCTTGTGTGGGTACGTTGAAATTGGACTGCACTAGTTCAGAGATCTCACTCTCGTGCCTAGTAGGGTACGCTAGATCTGTGTTTTATAATTTTGATCTTGATGTTCGAGGCTTGTGAGGTTTGGTATTTTTGCATGTTTTCTCTTAGATTTGCCTTTCATTACTGGCAGGATCTGGTTGTGCGGTTAATGGAGGATTGGATCTTGATGTCATGTATGGGTATGATGAATGAACAGCAGGGGCGGTGGCGCTTGGAATTCAACAGTAAACGCGTTTGCTGCATCACTGTTTGTTGGCCGCGAAAGGGTTCAAGTTTCATACATAATGTTCTTAATAATTCAACTTTTTGTCGATGGGCCATTATTATAATAACATGTCATCCAACTTCTGGATCTGATCTTTGGAGGGTTTGGTTGCTGAGGCGTGTGTGTGTGATAGGTGTGTAAGGCATGCATCTAGAAGGTATTTGTTCTGTTGTTTTCTTCCTTGTTACTGGACCTTTGCCATTGCAGGTGCGCTTGCATGGCAGGTCACCCATCTTAATAGAATTATTCTCTTTTGGTTTTTGGGGGGAGACGACTCGGGATCAATTTTTCATTCGTCCCGGCTCTCCTCCCAGGTGGCGTGTGTTGCTCCCTTTTTTTTTTTTTTCCTCCCCTTTCTTTTCTCGTCTCTCTTCTCTGCTTTTACTTTTATCTTTTCTTCCACGTTCCTTCAATTGCCCTCGGATTTAACTCCGCACACCCGTGACCTATGGCATGATGCTCAAACACTAAAGCTAAGGTTACACTCTATATCGTGTAAACACGAGTGATTGTGTAGCCTGCACAAGGTATGCATAAGGTAGGTGACTGAATTCACAACGAGAATGATGCAATCTGTCAAATATATTCTATTAACCGCATCAGTTTGATTGATGAATTATACTGAAGTTCACACTAGTGGCCGTTGATTTCAGCAAGCAAGCAATGTTCAGCGTCATCTCCCTATTTTTCTCCAATTGCCTGTTGTTTTCATATGTTTCCTTTATTGAATAAATAACCATGTCGTAAAAGCGTCATCATAACAAACATGCAAATCATCACGCACGCCATTCCCTAATGTTTCTCGGTATTTAGCAACTGTCTGCTAAAGATATTGTTTGTTAGTTTCGGCAAGTTCTTTTACACGCTTCGTTTAGTTGTAGTTTTATTCAAGTTCTTGAGATTGATGTTCACAACCATGTAAGTTTATTTAATATCTCTAGTTGTGAATTTTATGTTCTTTAGCATATTGAAAATCCCCATAAGGCTTGCTGTGGCTTCTTGTGGTGGTGGTTGTAGGGTATCGAAAATGTAAGCAGTAGTTTGCTTAGATGCTCTTTGTGGCAGTATATACTATTTGCCTAATAATTACAACTATGGCGAGGGATTTGAAGGCAGAGAAGGTGGGGCATTCTGTGTGTGTTGGCCTCAAGGCTTGGCTGTGCGTCCACTCTTGTTCTTGTGTGTGGTAATTGGGATGAATCTGTGTCTAGCAGGCCCTAACGGGTCTTTGTGTAACCTGGTGTAAGCCTAACGTGAGCATTCATTATTTAGTTTCGAGTATGGATAGCTGGCCCTCGTTAACCGGAAGATGTTTACCTGTCTCTAATAATTAGATGCATTGACAATGCGCCATCTGCATTCGCGTGGATCTTCTTGTCAGCAGCAGAGTTCCGAAGTATGCAGAGATGCATTTTTGGAGCTGCAGTTTGGCAAGATATGAGCTTCCAGTATTTCTCCCAGCTTGAGGTAGATCTACTACTGTTGAGCTAAGTTTTTTCTGTTTTTCTGAAAGTATTCACGCAGTTTATTTCTTCTTCATTTAGTTTGTTGCCAGTAATGGATTGGTATAGTCAGTCTAATGATACGAGCTTTGGAGAATGGATTTTTATTGTTTAACTGTTTTTCTTCACAGCACCTCGACTGACATGGCTTGTAATTTGGTGTGCGTCGTTCAATTTCTTTGTTGCACTTCAGTATCTGGGGTATATTTGTCAATTTATTTGTGTTTTTACTAATGATTCTTTGGTGTTTTTGCTTTACGGTGCATGTATGATCTGTCAGCCTGGTTCCTAATGACTTCGGAGGCAATGGCTAATGCTATGTTTCTTATTTAGATGGCTAGCCTATTGTTTTGTAAATTTCTTTTTGGGGCGGCATTGGCGAATAAGATTCTCAATTGTACTTCGATTTTATGGATTGGATGTTTCGCTCTCGGCACTGGGTTGATGATTCTGCTATAAACCGACCGGGCGGTTTATTTGGAGCGAGATGAAAATGAGGAGCGATTTTTTTTAAAACATATTTAAATGGGAAAATGACAAAAAAAAAAGTTAGAAATTACTAAATATCGAATAAGTAATGTCAACAAATTTTATTTGGAAATTTGTTGCTAAACTTGATTTAGGATTTAGTGGTTATTATTATTTTTTTGTTGTTGTCATTCTCCCGATGTGAATAGTGAATATATTTCAATTTTGCCTGAAAATTGTTATCTTCTAATATTATGTAGTGGTTGTTTTTCAAGCCCGTGCGAAAAAATTAGGCTGATATTGTAACAACAAATAATTATGTTTTTTTTTTGGTGTACAACAAATAAATATATTATTAGTATCGTATAGTATATATAATGTATAAGAAGACCCATTCATTATAGTATACAACACGCGGTATTAGTGATGAATGCTATAAATCTTTTGGGCGGCAAGACCTGCATGTGGGCCTATGACGCCCCACTCATTGAAATGACGAATTAATGTGTCTGGTTTGATCTGGTCAGACGCGATGGATGGACTGGTGCTGTGAGTCATGTGCGGAGATGCCGTTGGTCGAGCAAGGATTCATTCTCCCGAGTTGGGCGAGACAATGGTGGATGGAGTGAACAGAAGCGCGGAGCGTTTTATTTTGCAGGTGTGCAGAATCCATATGGAGGAATGAATTTTGCTTGTTCGCTGGTTTGAATGGGTTTGGCTTTAATAACTTGCTCTATTGATGGATCCATGAGCTCTAAATTGGTTTGAGCGCCCAATACGGCCACGTTTTGGGAGGATGGTGGTTCGATTCCACCTGGATTCGACACTCTGGATTCTTGCCCAAATTGTTCCAGAAAACGGGCATGATGCTGATAGAACTGATGGGTGCATAAAGCAGGATGGCTTTTGCGTCACATCCAACGGTTGGCTGTTTCTATTGGTCCAATATTTCTAGTTAATTATGTGAATATTATGAAATAGGCATCTAAGGAGGCTGTGGCTGTCCATTTATTGTACTGGGCATCGATCCATATGGAGTGTTGCATGTATTTAATGCTTAGCGGCGCCTACGAGCTATGGAGTGGCTTCGGATTTGAGAATCGGTGTTTCGTTACCCCTCTTCAATGGTGTGGTCTCCTAGCCACACTGTCTGATTATCCTAGGTACCAACTCTTCGGACGTTTTGTTTTTATTCCCCGTAATCTTTTAAGGGATTCTAATTTTTATCATAAGAACACCCAACAATAAAAACAGTTAAAATTATTAAATACCATGTCATAAAATTTAAGTGATTTTTATTATTATTCTCATTAAGTACTTTAAAGTTCATCATATTGATCTATACTCTGTCATATGTATCAATAAAACAGTTAAAATTATTAAATATATTATAGAATTTAAGTGATTATTATTATTATTCTCATTAAGTGCTTTAAATTTCGTCGTATCAATCCATGCTCTATCACTGTTACTTTTATTAAATATTCACGTATATGAAAAAAGAAAAATGCTAAACTATCAGCGGGTTTTGACCAAAAATTCTTCTTGAAGGAGTTTTGTAACGAGGATTGGGGGAGGAGATCTTTGGTGATTACTTTTCCTATTGAGCTGTTTTTCTGAGGAAAAAAAATCGGGCGACAAGATCCCACATGCGCGACACGTCACAATATGATCGTCGATATGCGCGCGCACACGGGTTCTTGAAAGTAAAATTTGCACACCTTGGTTTTCGCAAGTCATGACGAAAGAAAGTGATCGGAGAACATTGCGTTACTCTTGAGGTACTACCTCCGGTCTTTAAATATAAAATCTTATTTAATTTTTATTTTAATTTTAAATATAAGATCCTAATTTATTTTATTTCTCATATTTATATATATATTTTCAAAATAACTCTTCTAACAATAATAATTTTAGTTAATACACTTGATTAATAAGGATATTTTGGGAAAGACAATAGTTATTTAGGACAAATAACTAACTTAACTTACTTTTTTAATCTCCTCAAATTAGTTAATTGACTCTTATAATTATGACCGGAGATAGTATTTTATATAGTATATCTAACATTTTAAAATATATTTTTGTTGTTTTGGTTCTAGATGTATCAAAAAATATTTTTAAGTGTTGGGAGCATCAAAAAATATACTTTAAGATGCTGGTTCTAGATACACTAAAAAATATTTTAAGGTGTTGATGTACTTAAAAAAAATATTTCAGAGTACTGGATATATCAAAAAATATTTTGAAGTCCTAAATATATTTGAGAAGATATTTTGAAATGTTAGGTGGATTTTAACCCAAGAAAGTAATACTGGAAACGGTTGCATCTCAGGATAGAAACTTGTGTTTAATCATACAGGCGAAATTTGTGTTTAATCATTTTTTTTATAATGTTATAATTAAAGGGTTTTTGGGGTTGAAATGGATCTGAGCGAATAACATAAAATCTGTTATAATACGATTCCAATTGAACATAGAAGCATTCCGAGTTTCCAACTTATGTACTTAATGGGATTTGTTCCAAGTAAACTAAAGTAGATTTTAAATTTAGAATTGAATTTAAAATATCAATAACAATTCGATAGAGTATTCAATAACTTTCTTTTGTTTTGTTCAAGTTTAAATGAAATCTTTTATGCAAGATCATGAGAATTTTGGGGCAGTTGAGCCAGCCACCAAAAATGTCCAAATTAAATATCTGCTCACATACTATCTCTCATACTTCATATAAAAATTGATTTGACATTTAATTTATTTTTAAATATAGTATTTTAATTCATTTTATCTCTTATATCTATTCATTTTGTTTAAAGTGGTTTTTATAGCAATTGCATATATTAAATGTTTTATCAAATGATAGTTTTACTTAATATAAATAATTAGTAATGACATTTTATGAAAGATAACATATTTATTACAAATAACTAATTTAACTAATTTTTCTAATCTACTTAGTTAATTAGCTCTTATATTAAAAATAGAAGGTAGTATTACTTATTATGAAACTTTTTTAAAAATCTTTTTGTTAGTTTTAAAAATTTTATATCGTTCAGTATCCCAATATCTGACTATTAAAACATGACATGTTATTGACTTTATATCCATCAAGTTTTTTTTTTTTATATAACTCGCAAGCTTTAAGTCATAAATAAAAAAATAATGTTAATTTGTAGGTGATGTCTAGATAAATATTATATTTGTAATTAAATATTCGATACATTATTACTATTAAAATGATTTGCGTAAATTTCTCTTCTTCACTATTAGTAGATAATTTGTATTTAAAAACACCCGTTTTTCCCACTAGTTGCATGGCGGTCTTTGCCTATAGAGATAAGCAATGTTTATATTTGCCATAGGCTAAAACGCAACGATTTGCTATTTCAGAATTTGGATGCCATATATCCTACGTTGGAAAACCAAGAATTATGAATTCTGCAGAGGCCATGATCCATTTAACAATATTAATGCATGATAGTCTCTCGTGAAAAAATTATCACGCTACGCTACCCTCAAACCATATAAAGTAGAGCTCATGCTACAAATTTCACATGATATGCGGCACTATTCATGCTGCTTGATACTCCCTCTAATCTTAAATATAAGATACTCCTCCAGTTTTTAATATAGGATTCAATTTTTGATTTAGTTTTGATTTTAAATATAAGATCTCACTTCTCCTATTTATTAATTTTCTCTAAATTACCCCTATGGATACTTCCTCAACCATAATCAAGTAAAAGACAGAGACGTGATATTAAGAAAGATGATTATGGTCTTTTAGGAAAAATGTGTCACTTTTTTCATAATTAATCAATTTATCTAACTTCTTTAATCTAATCAAACTAGTTAAATAGGTTTTATATTAAGAACTAGATGAATATGTTTATAATGTAAACTGTATCGTAAAATAAGTTTTATATCTAAGATATTATAAAATGAGTCTTATATTTAAAAAGAGAGGAGTAATATATAACGCTACTGCAAGCACAAAACCTTCACGTCGGACAGCCCGGAAGTGCCCCCCTCAAGCACAGAGCCCACTAATTAAATGTAAAATCATCCTATTTCAATCCCTCCCCGGAAAAAAAAAACGGAGAGGAGAAAGGAAAATAAATCTTACTTTGACCGTGTCATATTTTATACTAATTTAATAATATAGAGTAAAATATATTGACTACTCTTCTATTTTATTTAAATTATATAAACCTCTCATCTATTTTGAAAAAAAAAATATAAATCTCTTTTGAAATTAAAATGTATGTTATACAAATTTTTATGAGTCAAAGTGTGACAAGTACGCTGAAGTATTTTGTTAGATGCATTTGAGTAAAATATTTCAGGGTGTTAGAAGTACCTTAACCCAATCTTTATTATTTGTTTGAGATTTGATTTCTATTCATCCAACTATTAGGTTGTCGTTAAATTTGATTTTTATACTTTTACTTTTATCAAAACATCACATAAACATTATCTAAACATTTATATCTATAAAAAATAATTTTTGATACAAAAACATTATAATATATGTATTTTGAAACTTTTGATATGTTATACAATTTATTAATTTTTATTATATTATAGAATTATATAATTTTAATTCTTTATGATATATTAAAACTTATTTATTTAGGTTTCTTTTAAATGGCCAGAAAATATTTTAAATGCATATTTTTATCATATAAAATAAATTATGTGAGTTTGGGACATTTTATAGATCAATGAAATTTAAAATTGAAATTTTTTTCAAAACTTTTGTTGCAAACATTTATAACTTATTTGATCGATTATATATTTATTTAAAGAATTAATCAAATTTTTATTCAATTTTTTATATTTACATGAACTAAATTATTTAATTTTCTGTCCCAATATGATAAAAATATTAAACAAATAAATATTTGTAAAAATAAAAAATTAATAAATGAAAATTATTTTAACATAAATTTTAATTAAAAAAACAACATTTTAGAATATTCTTATTAGAGTTATGTGTAATTTTGTGTGTTTTCAAAATGGAAGGAAGGTCCATGTAATAAGAATAAAATGGAAGAAAGTTTAGAATATTTTACTTAATAATATATTATTATAATATAATGCTAATCAAAAGCTTGTATGGTTGGCAAGGGTGCCACTCATATCTTACTGAAATATAAGTTCAAATCTGGTTATTAATGCAAGGAGGGAGCGATCTGTCAACACAACTATATATAAGGGCTTTTTGAGTCTTAAGATATTTGACCAAAAAAAAAAAAGGATCTTAAGATAAACTTTAATTTTGCCTTAAAAAAACAGTGATATATACACATGAACAGACTTTACTTTGATATAGGAGAGGGTAGAAGTCCGCAACGAAAATAGGGCCAACGAGTCATCCAAGTTGATGTTACTTTGTGTTTATCGTGAGGTAGGCGCGTAGCTGGATCATGGATGGCTACACTTACATGTGGTATGACTCTCTAGGGTGGCTGCACATAAGGTGGACCTTGACGGGCGTATGCAGTTAAATGCTCACCACTCACCACTCTCGGCTCGGAGTTCCAAGTGGGGTTGCCTTCGAATAGTCCTTCACTTCACTTTGACACGCGCCAGCTTTCTGCGATTGGTGACACACATTTAATGACGCCCTTCCTCCTCTTCTTATCTCACTGTGTTGGAGGTAGGACGGATCACATGTAAACCAACAGGAGATAGCCGGATGATCACCGCCACTTTCATACGCATCTACTTTTAAGCTGATTTGCTTGCCTCCTGATGTTTCAATATATTTTTAAAAATCTTCATCGTGTAAGGTAATACGCATCGCTAAGTAAAGACATCCTTTTGAAAGAAAAAATGAAAACACCTTAATTAAGAAGTTAAACTTGCCACGGCAAACCTATTCACAGCATTGTGGTGTCTATAAGACATTTTTGTCCTTCAAGGCATAGCAAAGAGTCCCTGGATAAGCAACTTCCTCAGTGGTACCGAATATGGAGTGGAGATCGGCGGAATTTATTGGCCTTTAATTCTTTGTCCATTTTATTTCTTTGATATATTACGCTTCCCCTCCGCCTCTCTTCTTCCAGAGACTCTTCTTCTGGTCTTTGTTATTGATTATCAGTGGCTGTAATTTTTTTCTTCTTCTTGACAATAAGTAGCTCGTGTCTCTTCTCTTTTTCAATTTTCCCCCTCTCGGGACAGGACTCTTCTTTCACTCAAAGTAAGTAACATCCTGCTGAGTAGAATGTAGTTTTTTCAATACATTCTTTATGATTCCTGTAAGTTGTATGCTTATGGATTTCTATTACTTCGTCACTCTAAATCCATATCCTGCTATGCTTGAGCTTCTGGACGCTGTATATTTATCATTCTTCTGGCTTCTCTAGTCTGAACTCTTCTCTGCGGCTTTACTTTTTGTTTACGGTTTTCTCTTCTCTGTTTTTTTATCCCTTCTCTCGAATTCCCTTTTTTTTTTTTTTGGTTTCCCTTCCTTTTTAATAGTTCTCACTGGTTTTGTTACCCTTCCTTTTAAGAAAATTTCAGTCATCATGTTCAATTCCCAGAACAACGGTCAACACGTCCGGGAAGGCAGCAGCGTTTGCACTGCATCGAAGGTAACAAGCTGTTAAACTGTCATCTTCATACTCCCTCTGGTTTTTCTTCTGTTCTGTAATGCCTTGTTTGTTGTTTGTCGATGAAGATTGAGGAGCTCAAGGCTGCGATTGGGCCCTTATCCGGACGCAGCCTAAAGTACTGCACCGACGGTTGTTTGAGGGGCTATCTGGAAGTTAACAATTGGAATGTGAAGAAGGCCAAGAAGATGTTGGAGCACACACTGGAGTGGAGATCAGCATACAAGCCTGAGGAAATCCGCTGGGTATGATCCGTTCAACGCTCGTTAGTGATTACTCTGTAAATTTAACCTTAGGTATTTTGTGATTTGACAGCATGAGGTTGCAAAGGAAGGGGAGAGAGGGATTATGTACAGAGCAAGTTTTCATGACCGACAGGGAAGGACCGTTCTCGTAATGAGAGCTGGGACTGCAATTCAGGTTTTATTGCATTCTAAGTTTAAAGTTTAACTACTGAGTTGCTCGAGAGTTAAATGTGGTTGTGGGTTTTGCAGAAAATATCTTCAGTTGAAAATATGATACGGTTCAATGTGTACCTTCTGGAAAATGCGGTGCTCAACTTTCAGCAAGGTCAAGATCAAATGGCGTGGCTGATAGATTTCACTGGATGGTCACTCACCAAGAGCATGCCCATTAGATTATCAAGAGAGTTTATTAGCATTCTGCAAAATCACTATCCTGATAGGCTTGCCATAGCATTTCTTTACAACCCTCCTCGGGCGTTTGAGGCCTTTTTGAAGGTTCGCTTTCAATGTTTGCGTTCTATGCCCACAGGCCACATTGCTACAATCCTTCTCTTCATGGTGTCATTTTTTTAATGCAGATAATCAAGTACTTCCTGGATAATAAGACAATTGAGAAGGCCAAGTTCGTGTACCCCAAAGAGAAAGAAAGCGTGGATCTCATGAAGTCGTACTTTGATGAAGAAAATCTTCCCATAGAATTTGGGGGGAAGGCTTCAATGAAGTATGACCACGAGGAATACTCCAGATTAATGACTCAGGATGATTTGAAATCCGCGGCGTTTTGAAAGCCAGTCAAGCGGCGTTTTGGGGAACTGATGACAGCCAGTCAAGCCACCTTGGTGCTGGCCAATCCAGTGCCTAAACTTCGGTGGAGATGAAAGTTACCGGTCTATCTGATTTCCTCTACTAAACAGTTGTTTCTCGCAAATGAAGAAGTTAGTTTATTTGATGGTCCCAACCCCCGGGGGGGGGGGGGGGAACTGCGGTCCATCGAACTTAATTCATTTAGTTACTATCAATACAAATATAACTTGTATGTCTCTAACCTCAATGTGTATTGAACCGCAAAAGCTGCCGTGTCATTTCGCCAGAATACCGAATAATTAGTCAAACTTCGAAATCAGTCATATAATCTATTGTAACGTAATACCCATCAAAAGAAGCATAGCATCTTGCTTTGCGGCTTGTGACGGAAAAAAATGAAGAACAATTATTTATTTATGAACAGGAAAACAAGCAAGTTTTTGGAGGACAGTTAGCAAATGGCTAGAGGAGGCGCCTGTGAATGATACGGGCAGTTGCTTTGTAAGAGCGTGCTAACAAGCCAAACCCTACACCAACGCCTAGGCAGATGCCAAGTCCGATTCCAACACCAACTCGCACGCCTGCGTTGAACCATGATAACTCACTATCTTCCCCATCTATATGTCCTGTTCCTTGCCAGTACATGCAGTTGTAATCACCTTCATTTTCACGTTTGAAGCTTCTGAAATCAGCTACCTATGAAGGAAAAAAGTAAGATGGTTCTAACAAGAAACATTACAGGAATAATCAGTAGTATTCTCTTACCACAGTGCAAGTAAATTGGTCACAAAAAACTTCTGCCACTTTCACAAAAAGGAACAAACCGAAATAGGACTGCCAAGAAACCACAAGGTGTCAAGGATCCTCCAATTACATCGACCAAAAACGTAAATTGGTCACAAAATTGACTGCTGCTAGACAAAATTAATTAATGATCCCTGTTAAACACGGGCACCCTCATGTAAGACAGCTGCAAAACTCAGCCGAACAACATAAGGATGCGAGGTAATTATTAAAAATAAGTTCCCTTTCCATAATGAAATCAGTCACTGCCATACTCCCAAGTTCAATATGCATTTTCAGAAAAAGATCGATAAAAGAAACCAAATCAGGATACAGGAGGTACCCCACTTTGGCTGGAAGCACAACCAATTTGCATAAAGGTCGCCCTTGGAACCACATTCCCAACAAAGTTGTTAAAGGCTGACGCTATAAGTCCACACTGGGCATTGCCTCATAAATTGGGCACTAGAAAATATGAGGCACATAATATTGAGTCAGTTTAGTAGCTAGTGGAGTCCCCATGAGGACCACAACTTAAAACTCGGTCCTCAGCATCATGATGACACTCGTATGATGAGATTTAATTCTATCTTCCGTCAAACTTGATAGTTTTATCAAACATTAAAACCAGCGTAGGCCTACAGTGCCTGATCAAGAGAAGCATTCAAAGTTCAAATCCCGGGGAAGAAAATCCAAATAAGATATTCATTGAAATAAACCAAAGGCCGCTTATAAAGATAACCAGCAGCATAATTCCCGCCCTCAGAGCATGATCCATTTGATACATCTCTTAGAGCTCGCGCATGTAAAGAGAGTGATGAGAAAGTCAGCATAGAAAATGCTTCAGGATAGGAAGAAACAAGGGGCCAAAACAGTTAAATAAGTCACAGGACGAAATTGGAGTAATACATCTATAGGAAATGGAAGTTACTTAAGATGTCCAAGGGAACAATACAAGCATCAGAACATCAAGCTAGAACATCACAATTCCAGCTATTTATATCAAGAGTTGTCAAGCATTTTACCTGCATATCGACTCTATCAGAGACATCTCTCTGGCAATCAGTTGTTTCATATTCTGGAATGGCGTCCAATGAACATCTCCTATCCTGCTTCTTGGGGAAATTGAGCTGCAGCGTCTTAGTTAAGATAATAGGTGTTCCTGAGAAGCAGCCAGCGACGTAGACCTCAATGGTTGGACTAGTTATCTCTGGGCTAGTAACATTTTTTCCCTTGAGGAAGCCAGTATTAGCTGTTATCTCTGTTTCACAAATCATGCTCCATTGCTTTGCGTTGAAGTTTGATTCCCCAGTGAAACCATTGCTATTGGACATCTCCAAAATTCCCCAGAGAATACGTTCCTCTTTGTCATAAACCTCAAATTTCATGCTCCCTGTCAACCGTATACAATCTGTGGTCACATAGGTCGTTTCTTTAGATTTTTTGTCCACCCGGTCTCTTCTAAGAACTGAAGACAGCCCATCCGAGTACATGCTACATCTTACACCATTTAACATTATAAGTGTATCCGGGTTTAGAGGGATATGATTGAGAGTGAGAAACTCGGGGGTGGATCTATCCACCCGAAAATTGCTAATTCTCACATAAAAAACTCTCAGATCAAACCAAGCTGATGATAAATTGGCACGGGGTCTATAAGGAGAGTATTTAATTATCTGAATTCTGTCGTTAGCACCTCCGTTGCTGGAAGCATCATAAGGAACTTCCATATCTCAGGCACACAATGGCTGAAGTCCCCTAAGATTGATTCAAAGCATCGTTGTAATCGTCAAAATTCACATTTGACTGCCAATGAAAGACTATTTCCCTATCAACAGATAATTAGATAATTAGACAATCGAAACAGTGAATCCTGAAATAAGAAATGAAATAGACACACCTCCGGTCCTAATTATAAAAGCTAGTTGACTAATTTAAGGAGATTAAGAAAAGAAGTTAAGTTAGTTATTTGTAATAAATGTGTTTTTTTTTCTAAAATATCCTTACTAATCAAATATATTGGTTAGAATTAACATTATTAGAATGACTAACTTGAGAAAAAACACATAAATATGTGAAACAAAATGGATTGGGATCTTATAATTAGAACCAAATTAAAAATCAAATAAGGTCTTATATTAAGGACAGGAAATAGTATGAGTCCAAACCTTATTACCGTACTAGTAAAAAAATGTTACAATGCAACAGCACAGTTTTACTCGTAATACAGCGTTGAAATAGATCCTTATGTTTTAAAACAGGACGCTTGTCTTGACTCTTGAGGAAACGGGAAGATAATAAAAAAATAAACAAAAATAAGACACTAAAGAAACTACAGAAGGGGGGTGGGGGATAGGAGTAAGGAGGGGAGAAGGGGAGGGGAAGAGAAACGGCAATTCCAGGAAAAGCACAGTTTTTTCAGCAAAAACCATACAGAATAAGATGACGTGGGGAGAAAAACTATACAAATGAAGTTATTTCTCAAGAAAGAAGCTTCCTTTTGCACCCTGTCCCCCAAAATAATTAAAAAGTTCATTATACGAGGACGAAATAGGCCTCCCAGCAAAACACAACACCCCCAAGGGACTGTTAATTGGGAGATGATACAGAGAGAAGGACACAGACCGGTACTCCACAAACAGCCCAGCCAAAAGAAACTCACGTCGGGGTTGCGGCAGGTTTAAATAAGAAGAGAACATGAAAGGGAAGAAAAAAAAGAGCAGTTGAACAGTGCAACTATTTTCCGTGAAAGCACTATTTAAGCATTTTCCGTTCCTCTTACCAGCGCTTAAAGAAAGTTAAATACACGTCATGCTACCGGCCAAATGTCAGAGTGGTGGACGTCCACAAACAAATTCTAACCATGCGAGTTGTTGATCCACAACATTTGATTATGATTCCACGTTCTTTCCCAACCACAAAGATATTCAGTCAGATTATAGACTCGCGAGCTCAGCGCTTTTGATTACCGGATATCCAACTCGCGGCTGGGATAGTGGCATATTGTTAGAAGAACTATCTTGAAAAAAAAATGTATAAATATTAAAGACAAAGTGGAGTGTGACTTTATATATTTGGGATCAATATAAAAGTCAAACAAGGTCTTATATTAAGGATCGAAGGTAGTATTTGTTTACAACTGCATTTATTTCTAATACTTATGGAGGATTTTTTTGGCCACCAATATTGATGAAGAAAACTAGTCAGATGCACCGAATACCTCTTGTGAGTTTTTTTTTAATTCTGAAAAATATGAGCACATGAAAGAGCGGGATGGAGAGCCACATCGATGAGACTTGTGAAGGAGATGGGGCTTCTGCCCTGAAAATGTCATGTTATCATAGAGCACTCGCATCTTGCAGTTACGTGTTCTTCTCCGAAAGGGATGTGCGTGCTGGAGTAAATCTTCGGCTGCAACAACACGCGCCAGTCCTCATCACTTTTCACATAATTGATAAGAACATGTAAATGAGATCCGACCAAGTTTTTAACCCTGACGTTGTTGATGGCAATACCTGTGGCTCTTCTTTCTATTACCAATCTGTCCCCCCACATACACTAACTGTCATCGTCATAAGCCAGTAGTTGTCTGGGAAGTCTGATATGTTATAAAGAATAAAACGATGTTAACCGTTTCATCTTCAGATAAACGATGCAGTGTAGAGGCCAACATCGCTGCTAATTACTGCTACATCCGCGTGTAAAAGAAATACTACCTCCGGTTTTTAATATAAAGTCCTGTTTGACTTTTATTTTGATCCTAAATATAAGACCTCAATCTATTTTGTCTATCATATTTACTCAATTTTTTCCAAGATAATCCTTCTAATAATTATAGTTCTAGTTAATACATTTGATTAGTAAGGATATTTTAGGAAAGATAACACCTATTTAGGACAAATAACTAATTCAACTTATTTTATTAATCTCCTCAAATTAATCAACTGGTTCTTATAATTTGGACCGGAGGTAGTATTAACAATAAATAGAAAAGATGAAAATTATGTCAGCATGTCACTGTATACTGTGTCTTTATAGCCCATTTATCCTGAACATTTTGAGATCAATACATAGCAACTCACAATTTTTCATACATTGTGGCTCTTAATGTGAGCTGGGGCGCATCGTGTTCGACTTTCGTTTTAATAACTACGGTGCATCCTTGCCGCGCGGTGGGTGGAGGAAGAGTGGGCTTGGCCCATTTGATCGAGAGAAGCGAATCTAAGATTCTCAGTTAATTATCGTTCTGCTTGAGGCTTGGTCTGGAGGGAGGAAACTACAGAAAGAAAAATGCCCGGGAGGAAAAATAGTAAAATTCTTTTTACTAATTTTAAAAAATGCATTCTATTATTACTCTTTTTTTCCCCTTTTTTTTTACAAGAGAAAATTCTTGTGAACTTAGTAAACCAAAAAGAAGAGTATCATGTTATCAAAAAACGGGAGGATGATGGCATACGGCATTTTCTTGTTTGGGGGATTCGTTGCCGTGATGGCACTTCTAATTTTTTTTTTTTTTGTGGGGTGTTAAATATTCTGATATAAAAGGATTTAAGGGAGTAGAGAGTAGAAACTCAAAGGATTTGTCAAATTAAATGATGTGCGTCGAACCCACGAAGGTTGTCGTGGAGCGAAAGACATCATAATTGAAGTTGGGCCGAATGGATCCCACCTTGTCATTGCTCACTCCCTAGTCCCTCCATCAATAATATTTGACCATGCTCCACGTTGCGTACTTCCTCGGTACCTCATGCTCCGGGCTGGGCTATGGTTCGGAGTGCCGTACGTGGCCACCTGTGGTTGGCCATATCTTTGATTTTGAACAATAGTCAGCCAATAGCCGGCCAAGGTATCACCCGAGGATCGTGTTCCCTTCGCACCGGATACAAAACCCCCTCCGGACGGTACAAGATTTTCTGGGATTCGCATCTGAGGGCCAGGATAAATCGGACCCACCTTACGTCCGCACATCCTCCATTATCATATCCTGTCCCTCCAGCTCTGACGGCGGATGCTCTCTTCTCCATGGCTTTCTTTTGTTTGCCAGTCAGCATGCGTACATCTCTTACTACGTATTACTGCCTGGTCTTATAATTAAAATTAAAGTCTTATTCATAGTTTATAAACAAAATCTTATATTTAGAATCAGAAATAATATTCTCTACGACCAAGACACCACCTTCCGTCCATTACAGTTTCATCTATGTAAGTTCATGCAAAATTTTTATTTATAAAAATTATACTGTTTCTGATCTTTAATATAAGAACTAAATAATTAATTTGAGAATATTAATAAAATTAGTTAAGATTGGTTATTTTTCTCAACTGTATGTTAAGACTCTCTAAACCAATCATGTGTATTAGATGATTAGAATTATTTATTGGTAAAAATCCCTTACAATCAACAGGAATATTTTGAGAAAATATAAAAGACAAAATAAATTGAAATCTTATATTTAAATGGAAGGCTTTTATATTAAAAACTGGAAATAATATTTAGTTTTATTTTTTCCTTCTTTCTCTCTTTGTGGTTATATATTGCCCGTTTAGGAAGTGTTTGGTTACTTCCAAAAAAACTTTTAAAAAATATTTTTACGAAATTAAAACAAAACTTTTTTCATATACTTACTTATTTAGCATACTGAAATTATTTTTTTTAAAATACATGTTTTGGTTTTAGTCTAAAGAGATGTTTAGAAGAACCAAAAATGCTTCTTAGAAGCACTTTTCTTCAAAACGAGACAAACTCTTTTATATATTTACTTTATACACTCTAAAAACACTTTTAAAACCATAATTTTGATTCCATTCAAAAACCTTCTAAATACTCCTGATATTTGAAAACAAATAAATGTTTGTCCATTGCACAAATCCTGACTCCTCCCTGAAAAATTCCCACATGCAAATTAATGGAAGTGTATATAAATTGGCTCATTTTGCGGCAGAAAAGACGTACCATTTCCTTTTTGTCAAAAACATTTCAAGAAGACTGTAGTACACGGTACACGGTACACGGTGAACGGAGGCGTGCGAATTCGCGGTGTGGCGTCACTGGCGTGGCGTGTTCATGGAAGCAGAACAGTCCTTTGATAATTAGAGTTGTCCTCAGATAACCGGAAAAAAAAAACTAATGATTAGTCTGGTGAAAAATTTAGGAAGAAGGTGGTTTATTATTAGAGTTATTTTTAAGATTGCAGCTAAACACATTCCCTATTAAGTTTAAATAATGGTCAACATCAATTTCCACGTAGATGTGGAGTGACATGTTAGTTTGGACTATAGGTTCAGAAGCGGAGGGTCCTGTTGGCTGGCTTTTCTGCGGGGTCTCCGTAATAATTTACTCTAGCTAGATCCCATAAACAATATCATTGCGTCGTGTTTTTAACTTTCTGGGGCAAACCAAGCCGTATCATTATTGACTAATTTATTTTAGTGGCCCTCACTCCGCCGGACCAACTTTCCCCCCTTCGCTTATTCCATCAAGATATTGTCTTTTGCTGCGCAACCAATAAAACCTGCGTTTCCTCTGCCTCCTCCTCATTTCATGACCATATAATACTATATATCTATGTTCATAACTCCGTCACGAAACTTTTATCTCAAGTCTTAAAAAGCAACTCGTCCATTAACAAGAATGGTGAGCTCGAAATTGAAACAAAAAATTGGCGTCAATAATTGTTTTATTTCTTTTTAATCAGGAGAGAGAGACTAGGCACGCCAGTGTGATGTCCCGCTGTCCTTTGTGCTATTCAAGTTGGCATTGAAAAGTTTTTCCATATTGCTACCGACTATTCGAAAAACAAAGACCCTATGGCAGGAATTTACTTAACTAAATAATAATGGTATTATCATCATCATTATTATTATGAACTATGGTCGCCCCACGGGCAGTGAGAGAGCACGCAGCATTGTTTATTAATTGCGCACACAAGAAATGGACAGCTATAGGTAGGGGCCCCCGGGGGGGGGGAATGACCCACCCGGCAAATACCAAACCATATGCTGATCTGCTGTGTAACTGCTGGTTCTTCGAATTGGAGCATATGAAGATGATGACCAGAAAAAATTTCCAGGGCATTCAGAATTGAAGGAAGGGCATGTGTGGTCCAATCACGGAATTCCCAGAAAAGTAAAAGGCGAGCTTCGCAGTAATCCGTATTGTGTTAGAGCCAGTTAATTGATTTGAACGGATGAAAGGAGAAGAAGGGTGGGAATGATCAAAATGATGATGACTGTGTTGTGAATAATTATAAATAATACAAGGGGGACGAAGCAGGGCGAGGTGCAGTTCTATGATCCGTAAGGAGGGACCCCATGAATTAAAGGTGAAAGCAGAGGGAGACGCGAAACCAGGGAAGCGACATAAAAGGTCAGACTGAGTCTGAGTCTGACTGCAACAATACACCAAACCTTACCCCTTCCTTCTCCTAAAATACCCACATGCCCCCACTACTCATACCCCTAACCATGGTTACCGCTCACTATACTCACTGCCTGTTTATTTTCCTTTTCCTTCTATATATATATATATATATATATATATATATATATGTTGTGGTGGTCAAAGAGCATGAGCTTCTCCTCAATACTTTGCTCTCTCACTAATCGCTATCATCCAGACACTCACTCCTTTACATAGGTTAGCTACGTCTCTGTCCTAAATCTTCTTTATTTTTTTTTGGCCCTATTAAACTCTAGGCATTGGAAGAGAGAAAATGAAGGGTTATGCGTGAATGGGAATAGGTGGAATGAACAGACACCAAGAAAAGGAAAGATAGCTTTTGAGCTTTTAGGAATTGTTTATTCTATTTGTGCTTGAGTGATATTGAAAGCCTTTATTTGTTGCTTATTATATCATTTTCTGCTATATTGTTTAGACTTGGGGGGGGGGGGTCTGCTTTAATAGCGTCCTTCCCTAAACCTGGACTCCGGTCAAAGATTTTGGTCTGCTTGCTTTTCGCTTCTCGGGGCAGGGAAAGAGGACTCCGAGGGTTTACCAAAAAGAAATATCTTCTGTATTGCCGCGTTTTCTTGCTCTCTCTCTCTCTCCTCTTAATTTTTGTGGAATCGATAGAGGGAATAGCGTGTTACGGATTTGGTTTTGATGATGTTGGAAAACTGATGATCTAGAGGTCAGAAATAGCGAGTGGGAGATAGAAATATCGAAGCTTGGTTGTGTTGTTGATAAGGGGGAAATAATTTATGATTATGGGTAAGAAAAAGCCACAAAAAACGAAAGAACTATCGGTGGCAATAGCTGAAGCTTCATCGACAGGAACCGGAGATGACACCCAACAGCCTCAGACTCAGCAACAAAATCAACCTCATACTCCTCGAAAAAGAGGAAGGCCTCGTAAGATCACTGAGAAAACAGAAATAAGCAAAGAAGACATAGCAGAAGAAGCAGGAGGTGGGGCTGAAGTTTCAGAAAGCTTATCGAAAAAAGGCAAAACCATCGAGGGAGAAGAACAAGGTCAAGAACAGGAACAACAACAACGTCATGCGCAGCAACAAGAGGGATCATCGGCATGCACACAGTTCTCAAAGGACCCAAAAGGCGAGCCTTCGAGAAGCAGAGCTAGGCGGAAAAGCAAACCCAGAAAGAGCAGTTAATACCTCAACTCACAATCATTCCTCCTTTTCTCCTCTCTTCTTTTCCTTATTTTCATTAAGAAAAAGGAACAATTATTGTGTTTCATGGTTTGGCTTGGGTTTTCAACGATTGGTATTGCGGAAAAATGATAAATTTCGGGAAGCGCAAGTATAAAAGAAATCACTTTGCGTGCGTGATAGCTCATGAGTTTAATCCTATTATTCGTTATCCGAACGCGGTCAGAAAGAAAGATAAGATTACTGGTTTGTATTAATTTGCCGCTTAAAGTAGCAGCTGTGTTATCGTCTTCATACTTTCTGCTATCGCAATCCTCTCAATTTGATTGCTTGCCATTGTTACGTTACGGGGTAAAGGGATTATTTCTTTATTCCTGTTTAGTCCCCCCTTCCTGGTTGTAGAATTATTTTGAAGAACAAAATTCCTTCCCCCCCCCCCTTCGCCTCGTGATTTCAATCATTGCAGAGAAGATGAGACTGTGATAGAAGAAAATAAAAGGGGGGGAAAATAAAACACCGTGGGTAATCCGAAGAAGAAGAAGATAGGGATGATATTTGGGTGGGTTGATGCCAGTAGGTATGAATCTGGAAAAAATTGTCTTGTGGGCGGGGTGAAGGATCAAGGCGGTTGAAGTCCACGCTCACTCCCGAACGTGGTAGCCGCCTCACCGGACCAATCAATGTTGCCGATTCTTCCACCTAGGGAGCCTGACGTGGAAGGTGAAGTCCACGTACTTGGTGGGCGGGTTGACGAGGGACGGTCTTTATCTACTCATCATGGCCATCTTTCGCCTGGGGGGATGCTTCCCGTGTTTTACGTATGATCGTAATCGCCCCGTCAGAGTTACACACCGGCTTTTTTTCCCCTCAATTTGTTATTGGTAACGTATGCTCTGTTAACCATCTTATTAAAATCAGAGAGATAATTAAGGTATTAATTTTATATAACTTGTATAGGTTTTAAGAAATTTAATGTATTACTTCTAGTTTTAAATATAAGATCTAGTTAACTAATTTTAGTATATTAAGAAAATAAATTCGAGTTATTTGTAATAAATTGGTGTTATTTTTCTTAAAATATTTTTGCTATTCAAATTTATAGGTTAGAACTACCATTATTAAAAAGATTATATTAAAAAAATAAATAAATATGAAAAACAAAATAGATTAAAATCTTATATTTAAAATCAAAATAAAAATTAAACTAGGTCTTATGTTAAAAAAAAATCAGAGGTAGTATCAAACCTGTGATAAGGGCTACCGTTTTAAAAAAAGAGGTCGAAAACACAAGTCAAAGAGCATTATATCACCTATGCTCAAAGCAATTGCGTCCATGCACAAGTAGTATTATTTTTCCCCTTTCCCTCAACTTGTATATGTGCCGTTGTTATAAGTTGGTTTTAAAAGCTACATGCGACAAAAATCATTACCCCATCTAACTTCAAAGGCCCGTATCACTTCTGAGATTTACCCGTGAACTGTTGAATTGAATTTTAATAGTTTTAATCAAGTAATTTATAAAATTACACATGGTAATTTACATCATTAAAATTTGATTTGAGTAATTTAAAATTGGGTTAATATAAATTTTAGTTTCTCAAATCTGTTCTCATTTTAATTTTAGTCCTTTAAGAGATAAATCGGTCTAGGTTTTTACTGAATTAGAGAGATTAATATTTTAAATAGAAAGAAACTTAAGAGACTAAAATATATGATTTAAAATTTGATGAGATCAACACTTAAATGAAGACAAATTTAAAGATAAAAAATTGTTTTATCCTTTAAAATTACTGCAGAAGCGAAGTAAACAGAAAGAGAAATACAAATTGAAGAGAACTGAAGTGCTTTTAACCTTGCGGGTCATACAAGTACTAAAAAGTTATGTATGCGTTGGAAAAGTCAAATGTTAATTAAAAGAATTTGGGAACTGATTGGAGCGATGGGTGGTAATTTTATTTTTTAAAATGAAAATAAAATAAAATAAACTTTGTTTGGGGAATAAATCGCCAGAAAGAATGAAATGACTGAAGTTTACTGGAGAAAACCTTTGCGGCGGAAACAACTAATGAGAATAAAATTGAAATCATATTATCCGAATTCGGATCCTTTTAATTAATCTTTCTCAACTGCATTTCAATTGAAAAATGTTAACTATTATATTTTTTTGCCAGATACTAACTACATATTTACGATTTAGTGATGTTGAAATAAAGGTTTTTATTTATGAGTATTTTTTAAAAAGCAAAATTATAATATAACCCTCTCTTGAGGTTTAACAATACAAGATTCAATTCAAGTTCAATTGGGCATCTCAATCCAAATCCGATGTTAGATGCCATAACAGTGAGAAGGACGATAGTGGTTCTGATATCTGAATGGAGTGAAATCAGCCATTTTTTTTTTTTTTGGCGAGAGGAGTAAAATCAGCTTTGCCGGGTGGGAGGTGGGTCCTCCCTGACGCGCTAGAAACACGCGCTTTAGCCGGTGGGTCAGCAGCGGACCCGAGCTTGATTGTGTGGACAAGTTGCCCCATTATTTCTGAGTTTTTGGGTATATCTCAGGATCCTCCACACACTAAGGGTGTGTTTGGATAGAATCCAAACCATGGTTTCAGAAGTACTTTTACGAATTACGAAGTAAATATGTGGAGGAGATTATCTCGTTTTGCGGAAAAGTGCTTCTGAAACCACGGTTTGGGGATACCCAAACAGGCCCTAACTGCTTATAATAATCTTATATAGGCTACAGGGCTGCAGGCCTCCCATTATAAGGCTGTCCCTGCCTCCTATCTTATTCTTCACCTTTCCCGTTTTCCTAAAAACAGACCTCCCTCCTGCATTTCAGTTTTCATATACTAACAAACAAATAGCAGATACTTTCTCCGATTGATGCCTCTCCAGTGAACGATGAAATTTTCATTCGGTTAGACATGTTAATACTTCAAGTTTCATTTCTGAAAATAAAACAAAAAAATCTCAATGACCTGCTGAATATGATCATCATTTACTGGTTTCCTGGATGATAATTATGATGTTTACTTCAATAACAACAACAAGTCTTATCCCATTAAGTGGGGTCGGCTACATGAATTACACGACGTCATCGTACTCTGTCAATAACCCAGTTCTTAGATATGTTGTTGATCAGAAGGTCTTGTTCAATGATCTTATTAAGTGTTCTTCTCAGTCTTCCTCTATCCCTTTCTATGGGACTCCATATTGTCTGATCTACCCTCCTCACCGAAGCCTCCAATGGTCTTCTCTGCATATGTCCAAACCATCTTAAGCGATTTTTAATCATTTTCTCTTGGATAGATGTCACACCGACTCTTGCTCTGATATTTTCATTTCAAATCTTATCTTTTCTTGTATAACTACACATCTATCTCAACATTCTCATTTCTACTAGCCCAACTTTGTGCTCTTGTTTTCTCTTTATTGCCCAACATTCACTATTGTATAACATAGCTGGTCTTATAGCAGTCCAATAAAATTTTCTCTTAAGCCTCTCAGGTAACTTCTTATCGCAAATAACTCCAGTAGTCTTCCTCCATTTTAACCAACCAGTTTGTATTCTATAAAAAACGTCTCCATCAATTTTTCCATCCTCATATATAATAGATCCTAGGTATTTAAACTTAGATACTTGAGGAATGATTTGATCCCCCATCTTTACCTCCAAATCCCCATTGCATTGCCTCCTCCAAAAATTACAATGCATATATTCTGTTTTGTTCCTACTCAAGCGAAAACCTTTCAACTCTAAAGTCCTTCTTCATAACTTCAAATCCTCATTATCTTGCCTCCTTCCAAAATCATGATCTTTACTTCGAATGATTAAAAAAAATCTGCAACTATAAAAGAAAACTGGGGTTGAAAAAAGCCGCAACTGTAAAAGTAAACTATGGTTGAAGCGTTAATCAGTTAGGGGAGTAAAGAAATAGAAATAGGCGGTCTCTCCATGGTGGTCCAAAGTTTGTCGTTCTGCTAAAAAGCGGGTTGGCGAATGAATGAATATGGAAGGATCTAGCAAGTAGCAAGTATAAATAGCCACAGCATAGTTAGCGCGCTGTGAAATTATGTTTCAGCATAATGGGAAATCAGACAATCCATTGCAAATAAGGGAGCATGAATAAGCAACCACGTTCATCGCCTGGACGGAGAATAAAGCAACTTCCTGGAAGATACACCAATTACATGCCAACGTTCCCGGTATCATCACACGAGTAAGGGATGATAAGACAAAATTTGAACGGTCAATACACAATGCACAATAAAAATTAGTCTGATACAAATTTACCATTAGTGGGACGCAAACACCTTGGAGATTTGGAAGTGCCCTTGCCACTTATCAAAACAAAATTAAGATAACCAAAATTTCACTCATAACAAGTAGATCAGAACCCCTTCATGTAGTTTTAGTTGGTTAAGCCATCTGCTATAAATCCCTGGCGGTAAATAGTATGTCCAACATTTCTATGAATGTTGTTGCGAAAAGCTCAGCCTCCGAGATGTTCATTGTTGAACAGTGATCAGAGTATTTATTTTCCCTCTTCATAAGAAAGAAAGTTACTGTTGATTGTTGAATAAAGATAAAAGAAATATAATGAAATACTATACATCTCAATTTTTAAGGAATTCACATGCCTTGCACCAACCAAACGGAACTTTGCGATAAGGCACGCTTCCCAATTCTACAACTAAATGTTCACCGTCGTGATCTTTAGAGTAGTTGAAGAGTTGGGAAACAAGAAGTGCTACCTTCAACTTCCTTGAATAGGGGAAAACCAGAAAGGTGGGATGGGATAAATTACATTGCAATGGTTAATCCCAAGTGCAAAGCCATGTATTAAGATGACGTCCTCTAGTATAAGCAACTGAGTTATGCTTTGGTAATGAAACTTCTAAAAAATAAAAAGATAAAAGGGTGGGGAACAGAGGTTGCTGGCCCAAGTTTCTTGTATCTCTGACCTGAATGATCATCGGCTTGATTTATGATGTCGCTCCTTCCTATATCTCAATTGTCCAGGATCAAATCCACCTTCCTCGGCTCCATAGACAGCCCAGGGTGGCGTGGCAGCCATGTAATCCCTGCTGTTAAAACTTCTTCCAGAAGCCACCTGCATTGTAAGTGAGAAAAAAAAATTTTAATTGAGGGAAAAAAAACCTATAGTTCAAACTGAATATAGTCCACCATACTCACCAGGTCATGAAATTTCTCATAGTCTATCCATGTGTACCATTGGCCATCAATCTTGAATTTCTCAGTTTTCGCCAAGAGGACACAACACGAGTGAGCATGCTCACAGGCAACTTCATACTCCCCTTGGCTTTTCAGAGCCAATGCCTCTGAGAAAGCTTTCACATCAGTATGCCAGGGAACATTTTCCATAGTCAATTTTGATGTAGCAGACCTGTGAATATTTCAGTATTTGCCATTCAGCAACGATGCTCTATACAAGAAGCTAGATGAACAAATGGAGATATAGGAGGAACTTACGAGCCGCAATATGTGACTCCCTTAATTTCTACAAAGTCAGGTTTTCCTATACTAAAGAGTTTAGAATAAGCATCCACATCATCTGTATTCCAACCTTTAACCAGGGTCAAACGATAAACAGTTCGCTGCTCTTTCTCCTTTAAAGCAGTCAAGGAATCCTGTCACAGTTTTTCAAACAAGATAATCATCAGGAGGTGAAAGATAAATTGAATAGTATGGTCACAGTAATCTATTTGCACTTAATATGTAGCGGGTACTTTCACAATAAATGTTAGAAAGTACTAACCATGAATCGCTCCCAGAAATCTCCAAAAAGTGGCCTATCTATTGCCTTCAAAGCATCCTTTGTAGCAGCATCTACACTAACATATAACTGCAAAATGCCAAAACAAAGATTAATTAAGTTTGCCTCTAATAGAGACAGCATATTTTAAATTTTGAAAGATATCAAAGCCCAGGAACCTGGGTGACAGGCTTTAGAAACTTAATCTTCTCTGGAAACTGTGCATTTGTCACTAGAAATGTAGAAATCCGCCGTCTATGAAGCTCATCTATAAGTGAATTGATCTCTGGATACATGATAGGTTCTCCAACAAGTGATAATGCACAATGTCGAGGAGAGAGACCTTCAGATAATCGCTCCAAGGTGACTCCTAAAGAAAAGATGCTTGGTTAAGCATTAATCAACTTTGTATTTAAATCATGCAATAACAAGTTGAAGGGTGGGGATGTAGAAGGCCTAGTGCTCTCAGCAATCTGCATCAGTTGGACTGGGACCATTACTGGGTTATGCATTTCTACTCAATGCCAACTATATTTTAGTATGTTTTAGGAGCTACTTTAGGAATTATGACAACACAAAACTCAATAGTTCACTCTGTAAACATATTTTCAGAATCAGAATATCAATCACACAGGGGGCTGGGTTTACTTAAGATTAAAACAAAATGATTTTAGTCAACCTTAACACGAAGGAGCTGTTGAGAAACATTAAGGGGTGTTTGGATGGAAACCAAATCATAGTTTCAAAAGTGCTTTTACTGTTTATGAAGTAAATATATGAAAGAGTTTGTCTCATTTTGCGGAAAAGTGCTTTTCAGAAGCATTTTTGAGGGTTACCAAACACCCCCTAAGCTGATCATGAAGGTTTTGTTGGAAAAAAAATCTATTTTCAACTTATTTTGATAAGCTATTAGGCTATTCCAAATAGCTTATCGAATGAGTTGCAAACAAATTTTTCCCAACAATTCCCTCATGCTCCCAAAAACTTCCTCGTGTTTAGCTTAACTAAACACTTTTTTCCCCAATCTTAAACAAACAGGCTTTAAGAAGCACCAAGGAAAAAGCTATCAGCCAGGCATTTCACATCAGACTAATCAGCCATGGAAAATGCCAATGCCCTATTATGGCTTATAGTGTGCTTAGATAGAACATCAGGTAATGTATAGAAGCTCATATTGCCATAGTAATATAGAAGTTGATGGTTAATAACGGGTGCAATCATCAATAGCCACATTGGCTGCTTCATCATTATCATATGTAGATTGATCAGAGGGAAGCCTGATATTGTAAAATGGTAGGAAAAAAGGGAATTTACCAGGGACTCCTTTCATTTGCTTAATCATATTAGTATGTAGGTCTATTGCAGAATTTACAATTTCTATTGGATCATCCATCTTCCACTGCCAACTCTTCCCTACTGGATTTGTGTGATGCCTCCAGCAGAAAACACATTTATTTGCACATGCCAAACTAGGTGTTGCCTCCATGCACCTGTATCATCCAAATATTTGACATTTAAATTGGCAGCTCAACATTAATGATCAATGCATCAAACAGAAGGTGCATTAAAAGAACATAAATGCGAAGTATTCATCCTTTGACAATGGCAGAAACTCCATTGAAACCCATGGTCAAGTCAAAAAGCTAAAGCAGCCAACTGTGTGTCTCTCTCCTTTTCTTGTTTTTGCTATTAAAAAAAGGATTATAAAAATAACATAGTGCCTAAAATATCACAAATCATGCACCACTGCATCAAGAGGGTTCCTGAACATTCATCTATCACTTATGTACGCTATCGTAACTCACTTCCACTGATTAATTCCCAAAAATCCAATTAGAAAAAAAAGGAAAAGACGCTACTACTCATCAAACAACTATGTCAGCTGAAGAATTATTCAGAAGGCCTTCCCCTCAAATACAAAAATAAAACTCCTCACAGACATGCAGCAAAGCTAATGGATTTAACAATATATGATTATCAGCCAACGCCCAATCTATAAGATGGTGTGAAACACGTATCAAGCCTTAAAAAAGCCATGGAAACAGATCGTTATCAAAATGGATAATGGTTACCTATGACTCTCTATGCCATAAAATGAGTGCTTGTAGCAACCACCTCGACCTCGAAGTTGTGACTTGGTCCATCTACAAATTTTAACACCACTGTGTGAACCAATGATTTTGTATCCCTGCACATTCATATTTGTTTGGGGAAAGCCCATTAAGAAAAGAAGCTGTCAGCTATCAAAATCTTCAATAGTAAACCATGATTATTCAAGCAGTTGAAGGAACTATGAAATGCATATATGTTATTTGTAGAAATCCAATAAGGAAAATAACCGATATCATATCACAGCAAGTTGAACAGACAGTAAACATGAATGGGTGGTAAAAGAAACAGATATCAATGTAATTTCTAAACACCAGAGGCCCAAGGATTGCCCTTCTTATCCACTAATATAATTTAGTAAGAATAATAGCAGTATCCCGTTATAATATCATTCTAGGACGCGACCAGACCTAATCCCTGAGCATGGGTTTCCCTGTACTGCGCAGAAGTTGGCACATAAGTAAATCTCCTCGGCAGGCATTCGAATGACTATAGACGAAGATCACAACTTAGAAATGTTCTTGTGCAGTTTTCAAATGCCTACTATATTCCATACGCATTAGCTTACCAACTACTTTCTTTCTTATATAAATGAAACGTACGTCAAAGCACAGGAAACAAGAGTAAGCGTCATTTAGGAATACTTGAAGGCAATTGAACGTTGCTGATTAGTATTAAATGCAACTTGTCAGCAGAAATGAAGTTTGAAAGCGCCAACTGCCGAGAAAAAGATTCTGGAAACAAAATACAAAGCCACAGTATACACAAACATACCTGTTTTTGTAAGTTTGCTCTGATCACTGGCGTCACCATTTCTCTTTTACCATCGAATTTCCCATTATTTTCAACTACTGGCACCGACTTCCTCGAAGGAGCTTTACCCGCAATGTCCTCGAGATCAACAATCTCCGACTCCATACCGTTCTCTTCATCTGACTCCTCTTCGGAATCCCCAAGGCTTTGGGCATTGCATTCCCCGTTGACATTGGACTCAAAAACCCCGCCATTTTCTAAAACAGCGCCCTTCAAAAACCTAACCACCTTTGCACTCCAAAGATCAAAAACCCCATCTATATCACCTACGTCGACATCTCCTTCACACAAGGGAAGTATCTCTGTCGCCCCCAACGCCTTCATCTGCTCTGCCAAATCCCTTGCAACAGCATTGAAAGTGGCTCCATATGCTTGGCTCCCTACGCCGAATATAGAAAATTTGCACCCCGAAAGCAACAAAGAGCCCACCCTAAAATCCTTGGCACTTTCAGCGAGCCAAGTAGCAAAGAATTTGGCACTTGCAGGTGGTTTTCCATCTTCCCATGTTGAAGCTATGATAAGGACAAGAGTTTCTTTAGGAAGGTCCTCAGGTTCATAGTCCTTGGGGTCGACGAGGTCGAATGCGAGGTCGTTGGCCGCCAACAGCTCGTGAAGACGCTGAGCAAGGGATTTGGAAGTACCTGTTTGAGAAACGAAGAGAATCTTCCCTCTGGCATTGGGAAGAGTGGGTTTATGATATAGAGGAAGTTTCAGGTGTCTGAGGCGGCGAGACTTGTACAGAAAATAGAAGGTGGTGGCAGAGAAAAGTGCAAGAAGTGTAAGACGAGCTGGGACTGAAGACAACGGCATGATTTACTTCTCTTGTGCTACTCGTTCTAGAGAAAGTAACCAAGTGTGATCACCAGTAAAGGACGGCACTTTCATATCAGTGAAGAGCGACTCGCGCAGGGGGAAGACATCGCGGAGAAAGGAGGAACGGCGGCTCCCTTTTCTTTTATTTGTGTTTTTTTTTTTGGGGGGCAAACGAGGGAGGGCCGACAGTGGGAGCCTTGGAATGACAGTGTTTTCAAAATGTGGGCCTTTACGCAACTTCATCGCAAGCCTTTTTCACAAAGCATTGGGCTAAGCCCTGAAGAATAGTCTGTATCATTGGGCTTGGATCTGGAAGTAATTATTTAAATCAAACAATATCATGGTCTTGAGAGATAATTAGCTGGGTTAATTAATCACATGCTGGTTTTTAAAGTGATATAGGATAGGGATGCTTACAATTTTTTTATGAAATAAATTTTTAATTTAATACTCCTCCGGTCCTTAATATAAGACCCATTTAACTAATTTGATTAGATTAAGGAAGTTAGGTAAATTAGTTAATTATAAGAAAAGTGACACATTTTTCTTAAAACACCATAATCATCTTTTTTAATACCCCCTCTCTCTTCTACTTGATTATGATTGAGAGAATATCTATAGGGGTAATTTAGAGAAAATTGATAAATATGAGAAATGGGTCTTATATTTAGGACCAAAACCAACTCAAAAATTGGGTTCTATATTAAGGACCGGAGGAGTACTATCTATGATCTTTAATATAAGATTTACTTAACTAATTTCAGTAGATTTAAAAAACTAATTATAGTAAAATACCCCCTTAATTAATTTGAGTATATTTGTTATGCATTTTTAGTGATTTTATTACAAATAGCACGAGTGTTTACCTTTTTTTTTTTTTTTTGGTGAACAGCACGAGTGTGTACCTTTTTATTACAGCAAGTAAATAGGAAAACTTAGGTTACTTTTGAGTTATCTACAAATTTATGCTTAATTATATTTATAATGCAATAATCAATTTAATAACACAAATAACTCAGGAGTCACAAGTCACGACCATCTCATTTTTTATTTTATTAGTTTTATGATTATGATATAATTGTCCAAATATATAGTATATATGTAGAGACGAAAATCCATATTGCAGATGAAATCTCGCACTTCACCACGAATTGAAATAGAATAAGTAAAATTATTGCATTGTCCACACTATAACTGAACTAGGTCATGTTAAAAAATCTTTTTAGTAAAAAAGTCGCTCGTGACTTTGAGACTCGATAAAGAAAGTTGTTCGTCCTCATCTAATATACATTGCTGGCTGGAAATAAAATAACAGCCAAAAGGAAGAATTAAAAAGAAAATAAGTCAAAATTTTCACACAATGTGAAGGACCAAAAAGCCGTCAATATCATAAAATTGCATTTGCTGTTGCTCTGGTATGACTGTAAGGAGAAACGAAGAGAGATTCAAGGCCTCCACGAAGATTTCTGGGCACATATGATACCTTCCTTGTCTTGAGCGAAAGTCATGACGATCTTCCACTGAAGGCTTCTTAATATATCCTCTATTGGATTTAGAATTTCAACTTTGTCACGCATGATCATCCAACCTCCAGGCCGTAATATACGGTCCATCTCAACAATAATGGATACTGGCTGCTTACACCTGCAGAATAACATGCCAAACGAGCCTAAGCAACAATGATAACTCTCAAAAGACTTGCAATTCGAGAAGAAGACATAAACAAGATTGTGAGAAAACGTCCACTTTTATACACCTGTTCTTGAGGCGTGAGAACAAGTGATCAGCGTGCAAAAGATCATATGTCCTTGGATAAGTGCCAAATGACTCGCACCAATCATGATAGATGCCGACAAAGCCACGTTCAAAGATGATCGGAAGTGTATCTGGTGCGTGAACAGGGACTACATTCATTACCCACACCTCCTGTTGAGAGAGAGCTGCGGCAAATCTGTATTTTCACAAACCATTTCTACCAATAAATCAGAAATCGCCTGAGCTTAAGTGTGTGTTTGTGTGTGTCTAGAACCATCTTTTGTGCAACTGCTAACTCATCCATGTTATCTGCAAGCTTATAGACTTACCCTCCATAGACGGCTTTCGTGTCCATTACATTCCTGATACTCGACCAGTCAATGCCCATGCCATTGAGATATGACTTGTTAACTACAGCTTTCCAGTGGTTGGTGTCTGCGACCAGTTTCTCTTTATTGTTCATCCAGTCAGGATAAGATTCAAGCCTCTTGGGCCATTCCTCAGGCCACTCTGCCCCATGTTGTTCAATCCCAGACGGAACTGAGTGCAGACAAGACTTCATTCGAACATACCTGTTCCGACGAATGTGCATAAATTTCCAGTGAGAAAAAAGCTTAAGTTTGATTATAATCAGGTCCTACATGTTATAAGTTCAAGTTCCTCAACACAGCAAGCATTCACATCACATCACAAGGAAACAGCCGTAGACGGAAGCAAAACAGGTTTCCAGCATAAACAAGGGCCAGAGGTAAATAACCTTTCCCGTTTGAAAATGCTCAGGCATGTACCGTACAAACTAAAAAGCTAATTTATAATTATTGGGAGAACAATTCTGCAAAATAACATTATGGCAGCATACCAAGCTGCATCAGGATTTTCATTTTCTTTGCAAAGTGGGGGGATCTTCTTCCTCCTTAATTCGTATATGTCATTTGCTTCAGGCTTCTGATATATTCTAACACCAACTTCACCGACATCATCACTTTTATGAGCCAGAACATTCCAACAAATAGATGCCATCAATTTTGTCAAGCCTGGAATACACAAGAGTCCCTGTCACTTTTAAATGCATTACAATGCAAAGACGCATGACCTATTGCTAAATATGAAGAGTAGAAGCGAACTGCAATCCAACAAAGAATATCAGCAGGGAATATAGTATTGCATCACATCAGAAGCTGCAGATCATAAGCTGGTGAATCTTGAGCTTTGTTCTATAAGGGGATATTAAGACGTGTGGGAATAAAGCTCAAGATTCACCAGCTTATTCAAAATATGCACGCTATCTCAATTTCATTTTGTTGTATCCTACAATGCTTTAGACCATCAGACATTTTGACAGCGTACAGAAGGATCAAATGCAAGCAAATTAAAACAAAGTAGCTCAGTAGATAAACTTAAGAGAGTTAAGCAGTCAAAATTCGGAAACTGTGAAAATACTGAGAACCAAAGCGATGGTCTTCTCTAAGAGATCATATGAACATAACAGTGCCTTAGAAACCGCCCTTGCAGAAAAAATAAAAACACTTGAACTTTCAAAATCCCATAGGCAAGCCCATAGAACGAGGCAGACCTTCTTCCTCTTCAATACTGTCGTGCTTAGTTGACAGAAAAAAGTATCCCCCTGGCCTTAGTATTCGATTCATCTCTATAAGAAGCCTACCCCCTAAAATAGAGGAAAGAAAATCAGCTATAATTATGATATACATAAAAATATAAGATTTTCTGCAAATAAGTACAAGAAAGAAAAATCAGACACAAACCACTGGAATGCCAAGGTATGCCGCAACCCCCGCAATGTATCGCATCAAAGACATTACTGGGAAAAGGAAGCCTCCTTCTACCAAAAGGGCTCACCACTGCAGGAAAACCGCGCTCGAGAGCCACCTGGGCTAGATCCACCAGATCGTCCTTTAAGCCCAGTGTTAAAGTCAAAACCTCCTTATCAAGGAGAGCAGCTCCGAAACTCAGATCAGTACATCCAATGTCCAGAACAACACGAACATTTTTCCCCCACTCAATGTCTGGTACCATCTATCAAATACCCCAAAAAAAGGAAACCAAATTGTCGACAACCATGATACCCATAACCAAGAGTGGAAGCACGAACCTTAACTAGTAAAGAAACATTGAAATCATCACTGAAATGCAGTTCTAGAATAAGAAGAGAACAATTCACCGCCTTGCAAATAAAGCCAGATTTACAACCAGTCGCTTTAGCAAAGCCAAAGAAGACCATAAATTGTTCAATAATTTATTGTCAATGTGGCACAGATGCATTATCAATGTGATTGTCAGCAGCAGTACATGGATGATATATTGTTTTGTTTTTCGATGTCATGGTTAGATCAATTGCATTTTGTTTTGTTTTGTTTTTCAATACATGGATGACATTTTTTTTCGGTTTTTCAATGTCATGGTTAGATCAATTGCAAAGGAGATTAAGGCAGTTGGTTGCAGTGGTCTTACTGGGCACAACAAATGTATATATGCGGCATTGTAATATATAGGGCTGCATATCTATAACATTTAGCGAGGTATTAAACATTCGGTGATGGTCCAAGGGGCAGCATGATAGGAAACTTACCTCTTCAATGGACTCAAGATAATGGAGAATCCCGCCCTTAAATTCAGACTGGTTTTGTGGAAATGTAAGATATTCTCCTGACTCCACCAGCCAATTATGTTTTTTGATGTATGCCGCTAACTTTGGGTGTGCCACATTCTTGTACAATATCTGCACTGACAAAATTTTATCATGAGATATGATTAAAGATAAGAAGAATTTTTATCCATCAACATTAACCATTTTCAGTTTTTCATATACCTTCGACTTGCTCTCAGGCCATGGGACGGGAGAGCCATATCCTTCATGAGGAAGAGGAACCAAACACATTAGTGGCGTTCTTGGACAACTCCTCTCTGTATGGCGATAGCTCTGTAGCTTTCCAGAACTACCTTCAATATCTATACATGGAAGGTAGTTATGCTTGCTTCTAGTGCTGCATAATTTCCATTTATAAGTGGCTTTTGGATTAAACAACGGTCCTTTAATCTTCCTCTTGGTTGGTTTTTTTGACTCCACACTTCCATCCTCCATCGCCTCAGAGTCCTGATCCGCCGACTCAGCTAACTCGGTGCCACCATCTGTATCCACATCCATTTCACTTTCCCGATCTAATCCTTGTTCTTCACCTTCTATTTCATGACCATCCCCCTCTTCTTCCTTGTCCTCCTCTGATTCTGCACCATCAGAATCCCCAGACTCTTGACTCTGGCTCTCTTTAATTTCCTTATGCTCCTTTTTCTGGTTATGTGTCCCCGCCTTCCTGTTTCTTTGCTTAGGTTCTCGGTGTTTAATAGACACCGAAGCTGATTCATTCAGCTTTTTCCTATTCTTCTCGTCTCCCTGAAATTCATCTCCCAACGATTCCCGCTTTTCTGGTTTTATCTTCTTTGTTTGAACCCCAGAATTCTTTTCCCTCATGTTAGCAGACACGGGCTCAGCAATGTCGTCAAAGCTTTCCCTTTGAGTGGTTACGGAGGAGGAGGGAGAAGTAAAAACTGACCACACAAAGATAAAACAAAGGCCCAACATGGTCACAGCCGTCATTTTTACACATAACCCATAAGGGCGTTTGCCTTGGCGAACTATACGAGCTATAGCCATCTATGCAATCTACCACAGTACCAGATGTTTGAAGCAACTCTAATTGATACAAATCGAACAAGAAAACATATAAGAAATGCAAATGAGCACTGCAATACTCCGACAAACTAAGCAGAACCCATTGGAGAAACGAGATCCACAAGATTCCACCCAAAAGAGGCTAATACAGAGAGCACCAAAATATAGAAACCACTTATATTGGACATAGAAAACAAAAGATTGGGCACCAAGCTGGGTGAATGAGAGAGCTAAGATGAGATTCAACAGGGTTTGTTCCCATCGGCAGGAGAAACGTCTATTTTCAGAGAGGGACAGAAAGAAAAAGAGAACACGAAAGAAGCGAAACAACTTTTTAGGATAGCTGATAACGGAGTATTAAAAATCCTGAAGTAGAAGGAAAAGGAAAGAAAGGATTCTATAACGTGAAAAGATGTTGGGAAATCATAGTCCTCACTCTTCGTGGGAGCCTGCCTGGATCCTTTGAAGGAAGATGCAAAGTCTTGCAGGAGTCAGTATCTTTCTTGTAGAAGTCCGTGTTATCAACTGTCTAAGGAAGGTCCCCTCCATTTTCATTTTTACTTTTTTTCATGAAGAGGCAATCTTACTGAAAAATGATGAGTACATATGTTAAACAGTTAAAGGCACTTGTTTCGCGCGGACTGGCATCGCTCATTCTGGGTTGATTTGTTTGGAAAAAGGTGACGGTTTTTATATTTTTCTGCCAATTTCATGAACAAAATATCATGAATAAAGAATTTTACGTAGGAATTTATTAGATTTATTACTCAATATATCATATGATTTCCTAGTGAAATTCATTAATAAAAATATTTAACAATTATCTAATTTTAATATTTGCATTCGGGTCTATATGGCTGCTATATTAATAATAATAATAACCCCTCTGCTAAGCATAAAAAATGTTTAAGCTCAATGTCCTGCTCATTTTCCTCTGGAAAGGAATTGTTACTTTCCAATGTCCTTCAAAACTCCGTTTTCAGTGGCTGGAAACTTGAGCGAGTACCCAGAAACAGAAAATTACATTTCTAACGATAATCAAAAAAATTCAATGCTATAATCTATTTTATTCCATTTTAAAATATTACCTCTAGTTCTAAATATTCCTCCAGTCCTAAATTTAATACCTTTTTTATACTGTAACTTACACTATAAAAAGGATATTATATTTAAGACCGGAGAAGTATATAATTTAGTCTATAATACAAAATGCATTACAAACTATATCTTATATTTAGGATTAAATTACACTATAAATTAAATTTTACATTTAAAATCAAAGTTCGTATATACATTACATTATATAACAATAAATTTCTTAAGACAGTACACTATACAATGCATTACATAACAAGATGAGGACAAATAATTTGTCGCTTGGAAGCCATCAACCTAGAGAGACCGGGCTATGTTGTCCCAGCTGTTCTGGACCTTAATTATTCTTCCAGTTACTAGGAAATAGGACTTGCTTGTTTTATTTTAGCTTTTAGTTTTTAGTACTGTCTTCTGTCCTATATATGAAAAAAAGGACAACTGGAGCATTGCCCAAATAAGAGAAAATTGCACATATCTTATGGATTTTAAAAGGTTTAGATTTTAATTATCTTAAATTAATGTCTGGCAGAAACAATATACTCACTTTTCGGCCGTTTCATCCGTTCATGGAAGGAAATAAATATGAACACCAAACTCCCTTGCAGGATCTACCCACACACATTATATTTAATTTTCCAACCTATACACAACACCTAAGTACATCTTATACGATTCCTTCTTCGTATATCCTAACATGATTCATTATATCATTCATGAGTAACAATCTCCTGCTCTGCCCTTTTCACAGTTCATTCTTTATGCATGCACTCTTGAACTGGCTCAATGAGCCGAGCCTGTTGCAGAAGTGGCAGCAGAAAAGGAAGTAGCTGGAGTGCGTCCTGAAATTGCTAGAGAATCAGCAGTCATGCCTGCAGAGCTCGAAGTTGATGACGTTGATGATCCCTTTACAGAAGGCTGCATTATGTTTGCATCAGGGGCCTTTTCCTTGGAAGCCTGCATGTTCACTTTTATCCTGGCAACATTTCACTCTGTCATCAGCTTTCATAGATCACGGTACCATCCAATGGTGGATAACATGCTAAATAGGCAACATGGCAATCCCATCAAACAGTAGGCTTCGGATAACTGACCAAAAATATGATTAGATGGAGAGGACAAAGTTATCTACTTACTTGTTATGAATATTAACATATTCATCAGTTTCATCCAATATTTCCTCCTGAAACAAGCAAATATCAAATGTAGATGGAATCAGTAGCCGCAATAGAAAGATATAAAGCTAATAGCTTAGTAGCAATAAAACTGTGCAGGCAATTTGGGGAACCTACAAAAATATAAGAATAATTCTGCAGAAGTTAAATTTAATACGTTTTTGCACCACAAAAAGTGTCCTAAAGAATGTATCCTTAACACATGTATCAGAAACACCGGAGGGGGAAATATTTGCAGCAGTAGCAATAACAAATGGAAGTTCGGCCAATTTTCCCCCCTCAAAACTATGCCCGTAACATTCACAGTTGAATCCTTATTACCAGAAAGACAATTATAGTCCAAACCAACAGCGGTTACAGTAAAATATGTGAAAAGCATCCAACCTGAAGAAGTTCTTCAATGACATCCTCCATTGTAATTACGCCAACAACCAATTCATTGGGTGGAAATGTTGGCAGGGGAGCATTCTCTACGTCCAAGATGCAATATGAACAACCTCTATGTCGCTTCTTAAAGGAAGGAGTAGTTGGTGGGCTTCTCTTCACCTGTGGACCTCCATTAGAACCCCCGATCATCTCCGATTTGGCACCTATATTCAAGACAATAGACAAGTCAGGCCAACCGGGTAAATCCCCAGAGGTCTGTTGAGCAGATCATTCATAAGTTATAATATGAAATAAACAAGTGAAGTTTTATTTTACCTTTCTCCAAGGATGCCTTTTTCTCCTTGTTCTTGCAGCTGTCCTTAAATTCAAGTTGTTCCCCATCTTTATTCTTTTTAGGTACTTCCTTTTTAGCATTCAGGTCCTTATACACAACGGCTATATGACTGTGACCCTTCTGAAATTCATTTAGTATGTCGTAGAGAGGCATGTTGTCTGCAACACTGCAGGATGACGAGGAAACCATGACTATATACCACCAGTAGTAAACCAGCACGTCCGTAAAGCATAAATATAGCCAAAAATACTAATGCATCAATTAGGGATAAAAAGAGTCATCTGACAGTCATTTATTTTATTTCATTGGCAAGTAACTCGTCTAGTGTGTAGGAAAAGGGTTTACCGAGGAATTTTTCTTATAATCATTTTTCTTAGGGGAACTGCATCTTTCGAATAAACCATTAGAAGATTTTTAACCTGCATGTAAAAGCAGACGAACCAGAAATTTAATGGATATCATAAGAAAGTGAAAGCATAGAATTACTTGAGTACATAAGTAGATGGAAGAACTAATAACAGAGATGCCAGAGTTCAATCGCACTAAATACTAAGTTTGCCTGCAATAAATTCACTTTCTTTTATCTTAAAAGCTATTCTTACAGGTAAAAATAGAAAATCCATTGCTAGAAATATTTAAATATAAACAATAATCAGGAAATGATCATAGACAGGATCTCAATCATCTGACGACCCAAGCTTAGTGCCAATCCTCAAGTCCAGAATGAATATTCTGTGCAAAGACCACTTTATAGATGTTTTAGGAATTTTGTAACGAAAACAGTGAATCACATTCGAACAGCGACTATATGCATAGATCAAACAGCCATTCCTACCATTAGCCCTCATGAAATATAGTTCACTACATATACAGCAAAAGTGAACCAGTTTAGATCACCATTTTTACATGTTAAGATTCAAAGCACAGAATATAAGTAAAAAGATGCAAGAATAAAGATGAATGAATAAAGGAGACGTTCTACATAAAGTGAGGAAATGAATACATAAACTGCTGGTAGTTATTTAACTCATCAATCTAATCTGTTGTTAGTTCAATTTTTAGCAAGCCACAATGCTAAACAAATCAAAATACAAATATTGAATATACAGATGCAGAATTTACAATAATAAATTTTCGCCTGGTGCATCATGCCGTATCCAAGACTAAAGCAAAAATATAACAGATGAACAATAATGAAAATCAACTATGGTTATAATTGATAAATAATCCACAATCCCACTCCATTAGCTGACAACCCCGAACTAAAATTCCTATTAGGTGTTGAAAGAGAAAGTACCAGAACAAGTCCTATGATATTCGTTGGATCTCCTGCATAAACTGGAACTCTACTATGACCCATAGTCATTATTGCATTCAGTGTCTCCCTTCAAAGTAGAAAGAGAGGACAAGGTAAGACCATAAAAATACACAAACATGATGTAGAGGACATTAAAGAATTTACAAACCCACAAAGTTAGAGTTGCATCCAGATCAAGGGAAAATGCCTTTGATATGGGGGTCATGGCATCTTTTGCAGTCTTTTCAGTCAACTCAAGGGCACCAGTTATGATTGTCGTCTCATCATGTGTTAAATCTCCTCCTTTGCCAGCCTAGATGAGGAAATAAGTACATACACCTTGTGCATCAGAGAACTAAGCAAAGCTATATTAAAAGAATTACAACATAAGGCTCCTGAGTTTAACCTCACATAAAAAAAATTATGAAAGCCCACCTAAATCATTCAGATGACTATAAAGGCATTGTATTTATCGATCAACAAGAACTTTAACATTGATATCTAACCTCATTCCCATGAAAGTTTACGAAAGTCTTGAGCTCTGCCCTCCTTAAAAGGGCAGCATGTCCCTTACCAAGCATCCAATCGAGAACCTGGAATTATTAGAATATCTATTCAGATATCAGCTTCTTCCAACATTCATAGTAATTACATGCACAATCATAAATTTCCACCTTGCTAATTGGATAAGAAATGGGGTAGAATATTAGAAGAAGAACATGAACAAAGGGTGCCATTGTAGCTCCTACTGTCAATCCATAACGAGTGCAGACAGCTTGTGGCATTATCTGCAGCATCACATTGAATTTTAAGCACACGTACTCAGATCATGGACAAAATCTTCCTAAGCAAAAGGTGTGAATAGCAAAGTACTTCTTGACTGACTTCTAATCGTCGTCATTGACTATACCCAATGTTTTCAAGAATTGAAGCACTTGGTGACACTCGCTCCCTGTTTTGGTGGACCTCAATGCGTTTTAAGGCAGCTATTATTTGTGACCACGGAGTTTTCAACAGCCCATATGGCATACTGTGATCATTAGGTGCTAACGTCTTAGCGCTACCACTCAAATAACACCATTTTCCCTCTCCTCCTAACGTTTGCAAGCACTGATAAGGACCGTCTAAGGGAATTACAACATTTAAGCAAATGATGGTGATTTAAACTTATAACCAAAAAAATGGTGATTTGAACTGAATGGAAATCAGTGGCTCAAAAGAAAAAATAGGAGGGAATCACTGAAACATGCTCTTGGCCCATTGCCACAGTTTACTTGGAAGAGTTTGAATATGCACTGGCTTTAGACCTTTTCTTCTATAACAGTGCAGATGTACAGAAGTTTATAGCTCGCCAGAACTAATCTTTGTTACCATCTAAACAGCAGAGTTCTTCTTTCCACTATAATTAAGCGTGCATGTATGTACAGAGTTCCTGTTTTTATAGAAGAAACATGGCAAAGCCCCATACAACAAGAGGTAACGAAGGCATAACAAAATAAAAATCATGACATATAAGAACAAACTAACTAACATGGTAAGTAGATATAAAAAAAAAAAAAAAAGTTAAATGGGTCTAATGAGCACCCACCTTAAGTCTAGAAATAAAGTAATAGATAGTTGAGATATTTCAAATAATTTAAAACATCCTATGCATTTTCAACAAACAGTTCATGTAATTATTCCATCAGTTTATATTTACCTCTCCAAACACAAGGATGAGTGTGACTGATAACAAGATCGCTGCCCATGGAGGCACTAGAGCATCTAGGAAAATAGGAAGAGCCTGTAGCAAAACCGGCAGATGGGTTGTTGCAACTTGTAAGCAACGAAATCATGATCAATACCAAAAAATCAGCAAAATGGCTCCATCGAAGCCATAAGAGCCTAACACTACCTCCATTGCTAAAGAGTTGCCAATCAAAAGCGTGCAAAGCAAAAGATGCTGGTTTTTTACCACTGGAAAAATTTTAGCTGCAAAAACAGAAGTTTGAAATTTGCGAAAAGGGGTGGTTAGTAGGTTTTAATATATCTACTCACCAAGCAAGAACCGTGTGCTCAAATTGTTTCGTAAATGATTCATACGCACCAAACTTTGCAAACATCATAACTAGATACACACAAAGTGAATCCATTTTCTTGACATACGAAGTATGGTGGACAAGGAAACTCAGTTCAATTCAGTTCCCAAGCTTGCTATCCAGGTGTTAAAGACAAGACGAACATCATCACATGTCGATTAATGCAAATTAGGCAGTTTACAATCTAACAGGTGCTGATATTTACAGTTCCCAAATCCAGGGCAGCAAGTAATTCACATAAAATCCCAAAAATTTAAGCTTTTACATTAATCGAGCCACAGGCGCTATAAAGAAAAGTTCAGAATATAAGAAGCAGAATCTTAGTAAGGCGCTCGAAATCAAATCAAGTGAGCCATAGTATCTACCATCTACCAACCAAATCAGGATCCAAATATCAAACGGTTGACGACATATTATAAAAAAATGAAAATTTTGGTAGTGATTAAGTAGAGGAATGGGAGGAAAGAGAATCAGAGAGGGTACCAGCATGAGCACGATCCTGAGGACGACCAGACTTGATGAGAACCTCAAGGTCGACGATGCCCAAAGACATAAGACCGAGAGTAAGACCAGCCATCAGTCCGGCAAAGCACACCAACCCTATCACTATCAACACGTACAGAGCGAATCGCGTCCCACAGCACTCTACCTCCATCACCATCTCTCTGTTGTTCTACGTAGGCGAGAACGAGAGAGCTTGCAAGCGTACACGCAAAGTGTATGTCTCTAACTACACCAACTTCCACAAAGACCAGGGTTTGATCACCCGAAGCAACGGCAAAAGATGGAGTCTCTGGTTCGAGACGACAGTGGAATTTGATGACAGAACGGTCACTGCAGATTTCGGTTTTCCAGCAGCCACCAGCGTAGCGCTTCAATGGTATATTAAAAGAAATGTAATTAAACTATTAAAGAGTTTTGTCGGATTATGGCAAGGGAAAAAAATTCCAAGAGCACAGTAGGCAGTAGTAGACTGGGCCGCATGCGCATATTCCAAAACAAAGGATAACATTTATACTGGATTGGGTCATCTAGTGGCGGGATTTATGGATGGATCATTCTACCATTTACACTGGCCGTTTGGTCGAGGGGTATGTGTGCGTGCGTAGGGTATCTATTGCGGGTTCGAAACAGAGAGTCCAATTTTCCCTGAAACCAGCACGGATGAAGTTGATAAATTTATTTTCTAAAACCAGTGCATAGCACAGAACAATATGCATTTATATACATATATTATCTTCTTAGCTAGTTTGACATCTAATTTGTTATAAATATAAAATCTCAATCTACTTTTTTTCTCATATTTATTTTTTTAATTATAATAATTATATATGTTAAAAGTTTTATCAAATGTTAGTTTTAACTAATATGCATAATTTAACAGGAGTATTTAAAAAAAAATAACATATATTTATTATAAATAATTAACTTAACTATTTTTTAAATTTTTTTTATTATTTGTATAAGTTGAGCTTAATTTGAAATGTTGAAATTGAATTTGAAGTTTTAAACTTGAGTAGTGAGTCATAATAAAATAATGTAAGAATTAATTTATAATCTGAGATGATATTTTAGAAAAACTAACACATTTTTTTAAATAATTAATTTGGCTTTTTTTATCCATATTAATTAAGTTGTTTTTTATATGTATATTACATATGCAATTATATGAATGAGGTAATGTCAATGTAAAATTTGAAGGTCAAAATCCTCTAATTATATTATATAATATATTGGGAATTGCATGGAAAAAAAAAAAAAAAAAAGATAAGCAGGTCACAGGCTCAAAGTAGTGTGGGTTGGAATAGCCCACACCTTCGAATGACGGGCTGGGCTGTTCCCGGCTCTACAGTGAAGAGCATAAAGTATTAGGATGAGATAATATCCGCTTGAAAGAATTTCGATTGGATGCATACTTCTTGATTTTTACGTACGCCGTTCAGCCTTCATCCACGTGGACTCCCAACCCAGCCGTTCTGATGCGGATTGTGTATCCATACCATGCATGAATTAAATAGTTTTACATCCTTCATTCACACTTCAACAATTTTATATTTTTATTTTTACATGTTTTAATTGTCATTTTTTAAAATTAACAATAAGAAGATGTCTTGTTTATTCGAACAAATTGTGTTCAGATAAATAAAAGTGTGTACATCAAATTTTAACCAAACTCCTATCCGCCCCTTTTGATTGAAATAAGGAATACAAATCTGAAATTTCTTTTCATCTTCTTTCCACAAGAAAAATCGCCATAAAAATGGCTGGCTGATTCACATGTACTGGTCCCAGGGGGAAAAAAAATAAAACAAACGAGTACTTGGTGGAAGCTGATAATGACTGGACAATCACGTTGGCAATATCCCAAGGTTGGAGTGGAGCCATCACATCTAGTTTTTTCCCCCCCTTTAATAAAACTATTTTTGTACCAGAAAAAAAATAAAATTATTTTTTAAATAACGATATACACAGCAACACGGGAGCCGTACATCACTTTTCCACACCCGAAAATAGACAGACAGCCAAAGACAGAAATGGGAAAAAGGAAAATGAGTAAGCACTAGTTATTGTAGTAGTAGCAGTCGTGGACTACATCGTTACCTTGTCTTTCATTAAGGCCAAGAAGCTAGCTACGATTAACGGATTAAGGCAGGTTCTCAAGCGTAGGTTGTGTGTGGTCCTCTTTTCTTATCTCTTCTCATGCTTCTCTACAAATGCAATGTATTATCTTCATCAACAACCTCCTGATCCCCCACAGGCGAGTCATGTCGGACCAAGTAAACGGGTTGCCTCAGGACTCCATGTGGCCGGAGCTGAAGCTGCCGGAGTTGTTGCAGAACGACGCCGTTCGACAAGTGCATGCTACAATTGAGAAGGAATGGGATTTCCTTCAGAGGTCAGCCTGTCAAACAGCGGCCGGAAGGGCTCTGTGGAAGCACGTCGTCCATGATCCTCTGGCTGAGTTACTTGCAGGGGAGACTTATTTGAGAAACCTTCATGACAAGATCAAGAAAGATCATCTCAATAATGCCCGTGAGATTTCTGGGGTCATTCTTGCTGTTCGAACACTTTGGTTTGATTCCAGACTCGAGCTTGCTCTTAAGTCCCCCAATGGCAGAGAAGCCCAGGTTGTTCTCCTTGGTGCAGGTTCGTACAAACTCGACCGTGATCATTTAAAACTTGGCATATTTACATTTTTCCATTGAAAAAATCAGGAGAATCGTTCATCATGTTGTTAATTAATGAACTTAAATGGGGAAAAAGAAAAACGAAGTGGCTGCGTCATTCACTTGCCTCAGAACACAGCAGATCCCTGCCTCACCGGGGCACATCAAAGCAGTAAAAAACCTAGAATCCGCAGATGTTTGATGTAAAACCGCGTTCTGTAGATCACATATATGTAGTATCATATTAAAAAATAGTTATATTATTTAGAATATATTCTCGACGATTTTTTTTTGAGCCTGAAATATTATTGAAGATACGGGTGAACTCGTGTGCCGGGGTCATCAACACCCTGGAATGTGGAATCTTTAATGTGGACATTTTGGTGTGCCAATTAGCAACCATGTGGCTCCCTCGAATAAATTACATTGGTTTTCAAATTCCCCTCCGCCACTAATAAGGGGAGGGAATCAAATGGAACAAGCTAAGGAAGGAGAATCTGCTCGGGTTCACGGATGAAATGGTCTATGGTTGCACCTTGAACTAACTCAGGCAATTGGAGTCCGAGCTACTGGGTTTCAATTTTGTGAAGATTTTACGGTCATAATTTTAGTGGGAATGTACACGAGGGCCTATCGTTTGATTTACTTAAAAGACGATGTGCTTGAAGTTGAGTTCCCGTCTTATACTGGCTAGAAATATTAGATTTGAAATTTCTGAATATGTTTACAGCCACAACCTTGTGGCGCAGAAATCATACAAACTGATGAGATCTTGTGCCACTTTTGAGCAGGAATGGACACGAGGGCCTACCGCCTGAGTTGCTTAAAAGACAGTGATGTGTTTGAAGTTGATTTTCCTGAAGTCTTACAGTTGAAAGCTACCATTTTGCGAGCGGCAGAGGAATCAGCGAAGGACGACGACCAGCAGCAGATTATATGCAGAGCAAAATCCTTAACGAGAGTAGCAGCCGACATCAGAGAAGATGACTGGGTGGAAAAACTTAAAATCTCAGGTTTCATACCGGAGAAGAGAACGGTGTGGATTCTGGAAGGTATCCTCTACTACCTAACTCAACTCCGCGCCATGCAAGTGCTAAGGATCATAGCTGAAAAATGCGCGCTAACCCACACAGTGCTATTGGCAGACTTCATGAACAAACCATCAACTATGCTGTCCAGTTCCACTTTCCATTTTTACAGCGATTGGCCTGACCATCTCCTGCCGTCCATTGGCTTCGCTCACGTAAAGCTTTCACAAATAGGCGACCCGGACGCCCATTTTGGACTATTGAATGATCCACTAAATCTCTTCAACAAGCTTCTTAGTGTGCCTAGGTCAGTACAAACTCATCCGGATGACGGAAGGCCATGCTGTCGCTTGTATTTGGTGGAAGCTTCTGGTTCACCAGATCAATCAAATGAAGGGACTTTGACTCAGTCCTGATATGAAGATCTTTGTCGTCAATTAAGATCAAATTTACAGTCTAGATACAGGGCCCATTGTTAGCAGCTCGCTAGTGCAGTACCAGGTCAGTGCACATCACGCTCTGAATTCTGATGGCATATTCGTGTGCCATGTAATGTCGTATATTTATTACTGCGGCACCGCCGTTCCGTCTATTATTCCTTTTCAGATGCGAAAATATAGCTCTCGGAAGCCTCTGACCTGAAGATATGAATATGATTTTTAGATTGTTTTTCCACAGAACAATATAACTTGCTTTTGCCTTGCTTATTTTTATTTTTAATCTTTTGTTGTTTTTGGTAAAGGTAGCCTTCATTCATATCCTATTTAGTTCGGTCAAGAACAAACCGCTGAAGCCATTTAACCGAAAATCATTGTCATTTTTTTTTTTTGTAACACAGAGAAATCCTTGTCAATTTGAACAATTGACAACGAAAAATCCTGGGGAAATTCGAAAGCTACGGGTGCTCACCCTTAAATATCGAATGAATTAATACAAAAAAAAATTATAAAACGACACATTATTAACAAATTATAAATAATGGAAAATGCTCAATAATTTTTTTTTTGTATTTTTGTATTTATCTATAGATTTTATTGAATTTCATGGAATATTTTTATTCATTCACTTTTTTTTTTTGGCCAACGTTATTCACTCACTTTTTCACCATATATTCATTTGGATATCATAAAAGAACGTGTAAGCCAAGTCTTGCTATATTATCTCTATCGAACATCACCGAGAGAAATGATATGTATCTGGTTGTACAATTAGAAACAAAAGGAAGCATCAAATGAAGATAAAGAAAACATTATAACACAAACGGAAACGGAGCGTTAGGATAATACTAAGCAGTCCATACTCCACACTACTCCACGATGTGCCACGCATCACATTGAGCATCTTTAAAATCAATTTACAATCATTATATGCAAATCAATATCGATATATAACATCATTTATAACAAGTGATAATATTTATACGTCATTAATAATTTAATTAAAACAAATTCAAAAGCAATAAAACAGGACATGCGCACGGGATCAAACAAAATGACGCAACACTGCTAAGTTAGGGGAAATGCACCTCTTCCTTTATCTTTCTGATTCTGAGCTGATTTTTATGAATCATTCCGGATCTTTGAAGCCATTAAAGACTGAATGCTTAATATTTACAGTTTATGAATGTAGCCTGCATGCAAAAAATATTAAGCAATCAAAGTTATCAGCAATTTCTCAACAAGACTAGTAGACCAGAGACGATGTCATCCCAGATCAAAAGAGAACAAAGGCTAAAAATATAGTCAAATTATGTTTCACAACTAGTTATAAAATATGTTTTCGTATTACTGTGATAACGATACAAGACACATGCGCCAGAAATTAACTACCTGGGCAGAAGGGACAATTAATGTTGGCAAAAATTTGATTCTCAAACCTTCTTTAGTCAGGCGGTGAGTTATAGCTAACACTTAAGAGTTTCAAATGTTTGATAAAGAAACTATGAACCTCATGAGGCTAGATAATTTTTCTTTTTTCAATCGATCTTAACCAAAATTAATAGATTATATGCCAGCCTGTCACAGCATGGCCACTTTGCCTTTGCCAGATATTAAACATTAACAGATGAGAGAGAGAGTGCATATAATATAGCCAAACGGCACTTCCATCAGTTCCGTGATCTTCAGAACTTGGACTTTCCACCTTAAGGAAGTAGAAGCAGTCAAGCAGAAATACCGGCTATCCCTAGCAGTCAGATTTCAAGGCAATCTTTGATTCCCTGCTCAAATTTGTCGAGAGAAGATAGTGTACCCTCTACAGCATCTGCTATCTTTCTTCTGCAACAAATGCAGAAAGGAAAATGCCATCGAACTGATTAAGTTCCAACTCGTAACAAATTAAAAGTAAAGAAACAAATGATAGCAGGGAAGATGTTGTGTTTGGAGAGAAGACAATAATATATAGCTATACGCTTTATTTCAGATGGAATAAGCCTGAGAGTGGCCTCCATGATCAAAATGAAATACTGAGACAATGTTAATGGAGCTATTGCCTTTAAATCTTAAAAAGCCACACACAGACACTTGTAAAGCAGTACAAGGAGAAGTCGTAGTTGAATGATCATAATCCAATTTATTATTTCCATAGACACCAAAAGTTTTGACATTGGCACAAAGGAGGCGCTCCAAGTCTAATTACAATTGATTGGTTACAAATGGAGTTCAACCGAGGCCATTTCTTAACTGAATTAAATTCCAGTATTAGGATGGAAAGAATATGACTCATAAGAGGATGCTGCCATAAAAGAAAAGATAGATATATCTCGGGTGTACAGGTTTTTACAACATTATTAAAAGAAGAGAAAGATCTTGCATTCTCCAGGATTCCTATGAGTTATTATTGAAGACATACCTATTAGAAGCAAGTTTATAGGTGGTTTCGCCTGCCAGGCCACTGACAAAGGTGAAAGATCTGCATTATAAGAAGCAAACAAAGAGTCAGTAAATAACTGATTATTATAGTTGTTATGTACATAGATATGCCAAACCGGGGAACACCATACATTACCATTTAAGGCAGTTGCAATTAATTTTGATACGACCGGAATTTTAAATGAGGAAAAGCAGATATAGGTGCAGATAAAGAATGTGAGGTCAAAACTGCTAAGCTGGACAAGTTTTTATGAAAGAAAAAGGGAATATTTTTGCAATTATCTCTTGTTCCATTTCTTGTCTGTGTGCTTTTTGGTATAGAATATAGAGAGAGAAAGGCTAAGCCAAAGTTAAATTAAAAAGGGAGTAAAGATCCCATAACATCATTGAGAACAAAAGCCCCCCACTTCACTAGGTGTGACTCTGAGGAGAGGTTCAGATGTCAGAACCTCGTGTAACTGCACTCAGCTGAGCTAACTAATCCCCTTCGTTGTGTATTATTGATTACAAAGAAATACCAACAAAGTTTCAAGGGCACCTAGAGCTAGACCAAACAAAGAATTCTATGGTTACAGATATAAACAGGAAACAGAATCATGCAAAACATTTGCTTCTGTGTCAATGGCACAAACAAATTTTCCAGTTGTGCAGATGCTTCCTACTTTCAAAGTGATTCCAATGGCATCAAGAAGAGAGTTAAGCAACACATAAGTTGTTGCAGCAGCACAAAGATGCTGAAAAGCGGGTACCTTATGAGATCATCCAGCAAGGCTTCGGCTTTCAGCTTTACAGGATCCTTATTTCCAAGCAATGAGGCCGCATTCTTCACGATCAATCGAAATGTGCATACCTGAACATGAAAAGAAATTGAAGGTGAGTTCTGCCTAAAATTATCTTTGCTCTAGAGATTCGATGCCTTTTGGAAAAGGAACGTGGATAGGAATAAAGAATCCAGCCTAAAGATAAAGTGCAAAGCACGCCTTTTACATAGAATCTAGTATTATTTATCATTCGATATCCCAAAGATCCGATAACTACGAATCTCAGATAACTAAAATTAAAAAAGAAAGCCATAATGGAGCATCAAAGATACCATGTTCCTGAAATGAATAAGGCAGTGAGTAAACTATGATTAAAAGTTAATCGATAATTTTGCAACCCTTTAGTACTATACACCATTCAAAAACTTCGTTGCGGGCATATACTTTTGCAGAGGCAGAGTCGTTCAAAGCACACTAGCAAAACAGCTCAGACAGTTAGTCCATCTCCGACTGCTAAAATAGAGGACGGGCAAACCTCAACTCCAGTGTTAGCCTGGAAAGAGACGAAAGAATTTCTCTCCTGCGGAACGCAATCCCTAGCAGCCGACCTGAAGAGATTCTGAAATTTCTCAAAATCCTGGTCCGTGTAATCAGCATCGCTTTCCACTGTCAATATCAAAGAGAAGCTCAATCAAACCTAATAATCAATGTACACTTGAGCTTTTTTTCTCTTTTTTTTTTGGGGGGGGGGGCGTACAGAGCAAAAGATAGGCAGAACGTAAGCTTTCACGGGAGGCATCGACTGGAGCCAACAGGAATTTGGAAGACTTCTTCTTTTGCTCTTTCAACCAATCCTTAGGTCCAGCTGCGCACCAATTGAGAAATTAAGGTTTCGAAACGCGGGAAGTAAGAAGAAAGCAAGATAAGATACTTCGGAGAAGGAAGAATGGAGGTCCTTACAAATGCCAATGGCGAAGGCAGGTGAAGGAGGAGACAGAGAGAGGAGTAGAAGCAAACCAGCGTCTCTGCGCGAGAGGGGAAGTGTTTTAGGTTTGAGGGAAGCATGGCATTTTGAATGGCGGGGCGTTGGAGGGAATGAAGAAGGCGCAGCGACGCTGGAGAAGGCGCCAGGGATAAGGGGCAAGGCAGTTGGCATGGTTTTTGGAAATTATGGTTACATGCTTCGCTAAGCTGCTTTTCACCTTTATTTTTGCTCTCACATGATTCATAGTTACATGTATAAATAAAATCCAAATAGGAGGCGTCAATCCTGGAAGGAAAAAATAGAATGGTGGCAACGAAAAAATGGCGTTTTGAGAGCGCGAGAGTGCGGGCGCCAGGCCAAGCCTAGCCGCGCGCGACTTCTTGACTTATCGTCGCCTGAGAACCCAATTCAAGAGGAGAAGGAACTAAAAGGGCAAAGCCCGCGCCAACACATATCGCCCGTCCTCTTCGTTATCCCGCCGACACGTGTCACGTCGTCTTCATCTTTTTACCCAAAGCGACAGGTCGGACCCTCGTAGTTACATTACCAGCATGACTCGATAAAAGTTAAAGCAGTATCAACTACCATGGTTGAGGGGGAATTAATGCTTTGGCCAGCATGGATTTTTATCATCCAAATTCTAATTCTAACTCCTATTGCGCTACCTTTCAACTCAAGGAAGGCGTGTTAGATGTCAAATCTCAAATGCTCCTCCCTTTCCTCTGCATTATATATATATATATGTATATATGTGCAGAGTATCTGATTCTGTCCGAGTCTCTCTTTCTCTCTTTTACTCTTTCCACCATCACCATGCCTATTTAATGACAAATACAATGCAAATTTCGAAGAGGTCCGTCTCGTTTCTCTCTGGCTTTTACCCCTTTACATACATTCACAATCTCATCGTTCCCCGCTCACCACTTTCTCTCGAGGTTCGTTCCGCCTTCTCCTACTTTTTTCACTTCATCCTCATTCGGTTTTTTCTCCGTCCCCGCTTTGTTTTACTTCCCATACCATGGTTTTCTTGTTCTTTAAGCTTTTGACTTTTCTTGGGCAGTTGCTCTGTTTGTGACCGTGGTGTAGATTGTTTTGGGACTCATTTCTCTTATTTTAGGCTTAATTAAAATAACAGGGTGATATGGTTGAGAATATTGCGAAGTACGAACTTGGATTACTCTTTGTTGATTAAGAAGTTGAAATTTTAGGTATTTCTTGGAGCGTGGCGTGTGGAATTCTTAAGAGTCGGAACAGAGTCCCGTGCATTGTGCACCGCAGTTGATTCACTGTAAAGGCAATAATCAGATATCGAGTTTTTTTTTTTTTTTTTTTTCCAAGCAAGGGGTTATTCCATAAGAAAATATGTTCGATAGACCATTTAGTTTTTTTTTATGTTTTTCGCATGCTCATCGTTTCTCCTGGTATTTAATCACAACTTATTAATGACAAGAGAAAATCAGGTTGTAGCGATGGCTAATATACCGAATTTGCGCGCGTGTGTGTGTGTTTCCCGGGTAAACGTACTAAATTTGTGTTGAATCATGAACCATCTGTTCACTTTATTTGTGAGAAAGATTGAACTTCAACGACCACCATGGCACATTTCTTCATGAATAAGAAAGTTTGATCATTTACTAATTATCTGTAATTTTCCATGAAGGCAGAAACTTTTTGCCTTAATTGTTCAATGTGGGCCTGTTTATGCACGCACGATTCTGCATCTCCAATGATTTGAAAACAATGAAGTAATAGCATGTTTTCATCTTGAATTTGGACAAATGTCCTATGTAATTTGCTCTTTTTCCTTGGGTTGGAATCCCATATCTAGATAGTTACAATCCACTTTCATTGATACATCATGCTGTCAAGGTGCGTATCCAAGTCATTCCTAATTACTGTTGGGATATATTTTTTGTGATTGCAGTTTTTCATATTCATTTTGTCAATCATATATCTATCTGAATGTAATCAGTTGCATATTCAATGGACAAGAGCCATGAAATCGGTGCGCAAGATCAAATACCAGTGCACTTGCCTGGCAATGGTAGTGGCGAAGACCCTTGCATCTGGTCATCATCTCCTGAACCTGAACAGAAAATTGAGATAGGCAAGCAGATCTTTTGCAATCGGTCACTGAATATGAAGAACATTGTTGCTGTGGGATTTGATATGGATTATACTCTTGCACAATATAAGCCTGAAACTTTTGAGACTCTTGCTTATCAAGGCACTGTTAAAAAGCTGGTTTCTGATTTGGGATACCCTAAAGAGGTTGGTTTGTCCATTCAATTGCCGCGTCTAATCAGTCTTTGCTATTCTTGTTCTTGCATTATTAATCTGCTAGTCTGTTGTGGTTCATGATATCCTCTTATGGTAATTACCATATACATCACTGCCTACATGAATTTTTTCTCCAACATAATATTTTGTGACCTTACAGGGATTTATGCATTATCACTTTCTTCATATGCATAAAGAATTCGTATCATGCTGTACTTGGCTTAAAGAAAGTTTATCTTCTGCAGTTGCTAAAGTGGTCATTTGACTGGAAGTACATGGTCAGGGGCTTGGTCCTCGACAAAAATAGAGGCAACATCTTGAAGGTTGAGGCTGAATTAGTTTCTTTTCTCCGCCACCTCCACATGAGAGAGAGATGAGATCTTTTTCATATGTATGTCTGATTGCTGGATTTCTGCTTATGCTTTTTAGATGGATCGCCACAAGTATGTGAAAGTAGCTTATCATGGATTTAAGGAATTGTCGAAAGAAGATAAAGTTGGGACCTATGGAAATACCTTAGTACGCAATTCTTTTGATGAGCCAGACTATGCTCTCATTGATACGCTCTTTTCACTGGCTGAAGCCTATTTGTTTGCCCAGCTGGTTGATTTTAAGGACAGTCATCCTGGAGAAATTCTAGGGCATGTTGAGTAAGTATTATTCTTGTTGCATAGTCAACCCTTGCATTTTTCATCTTAAGTGGGAGGCAACATTGGTTGTCTTTTAAAATGGGGTGTTTGTAAATTATCCCTCATTGATGATGTATGCTGTTAAACCTGCTTTTAACATGTTCAATGCAGTAGCTAGCTTGCTAATATGGTACCCTAGTAATAGTGTTTTGGTGAAATACAAGTATTTATTTATCTAGAGAGCAGGACAAGAATACTTTTGCACTAGGTTCTCTTGTTAGTTTTGAAATAAAGCCTAGGGCTCAAGTGTATGAAATGCCATTATTTGTGAAAAAATTGCATAGCCATTTGAACGAGCAACATATAAATTTATTCAGACTTCATTAAGTAGCCTGTCGATCGACATCATCATGATATAAAATTATAAATAGTCTTTTGTGCAATACCGCTTCAGTTATGCTCGCATGTATAAAGATGTTCGGGCTGCTGTGGACATGTGTCACAGGGACGGGACATTGAAGCAAATGGTAGCAAAAGATCCTAAAAGGTATGGGTAAACAAGAAATAGTGCCATAGTGAAGGGAAAATTTGGTTATTGTAGAAATACTAATTGTAAAAATTAAACAAAACAAAAGAGTTATTAATGAGACTAATTTAGGGGAAAATACTGCTGTTCCCGAGAAATGAGAACTGCTTTCCTGAATATCATATATCAACTGTGGATACTTGATGAACATTTTCTGTGCAAGATATATCAATGAAGACCCTTCAATCGTGCCCATTCTTCAAATGCTCAGAGCTTCTGGACGAGCTGTATTTTTGGTGACAAATAGGTAGTTATGGCTTTTCATCAGTTAATTAGGAAGAGAAGTTTGAAAAAATAACATTCCAACTGTTTTATGTTTATTTAATGATGGAACAAGATAGAGTATCCCATTGTTAATGAAACAAATCCATGTCCTTGCAATTAGGAATCCCTAAAACGTTAATACCTTGCAAAGCATCTAGTAAAGGGTTTGATCCCTGACAGTGTGTATAGAGAGGGTCTCATGATTAGCACTAAAACCTCTTCGGAAAGTCTATGGTGTGAGAGGATTAGTCACTGCTATCAACAGTGGATATTCTGAACTCAAATCGGAAAAAAAAAAATTTAATATTAAGATTGTAATTGCGAAGTTTTTCTAAAATTGTTGTTGGAAATTTGAATGAATTATCTCAGAATGTGTTCATGATACTGGCTCTCTCAAGAAAAAATTAACTAATATTTTACGCATACACATGTATCATTTGCAGTTTATGGGACTACACAAATATTGTCATGAATTTTCTCTGTGGATCCCCTGTGGTAGATGGCAGAACCAATTTTGGTTGGCTTCGATACTTTGATGTTGTCATCACGGGCAGGTCATGTTCATTTCTTAATGTCAAAATGTCTACTCTGTTGCAAAGCTTGTTCCGGCTTGATCCCAGCATCTGGAGCGAATTTCTGAATGCTCTTGACTCTTTCATTTAACTAATTGGCTTTGGCATTGTCCAATGGATTGTTTTTGCAGTTTCATTCAGCCAGGACATTCAAACATCAATTCTGTATCATCCAGTTCATTTATAAGCTACTTAGCTAGAAGCATCCATTAAAATTATTTCCATTTTGCAGTTTTTTCAAGCCTGAATAATCAATTTTTGGGCTTCCGCTTGCGTGCATTAACGTAACTTAGTTTCACCATAAACTGAACAAGTCTATTGTCGATGCAGTGCAAAGCCAAGCTTTTTCGATGAGGAAAATCGTGCCAACCTATTTGAGGTTGAGCCTGAAACTGGAATGTTAATTAATACGGATAATGGCTCTCCTATGCCTCAGGTAAGTGCGGCAGTACATTAAATCATTTTATTCTTTCCCATGACGATCCTTCTTTATAATCTGTCTTGCCTTTCTTGGAAAAGGTGGGTGATATCGCAGCAAGGTTATTGCCGGAAGACAAGGGTGCTCATAAGGTTTTCCAGGTATATTTGGACAGGTTTATGCTAAACAATTTGAAGAAGCTTATAAATACTTGGTCTGCATCATATTGTTTTATCGCTCAGCACATCACTATCAGAAAATTCAATATGATCATGAACTTCTGTTTTAGGGAGGCAGTGTTGGTCATTTGCATAAATTACTTTCAGTGGCCTCAAGCCCACAGGTGAATGTCTCTTCTTTTATGCCATTATCTGTAGGTTATACGATCAGATTATAGTAAGTTCTATTATAAATTATGTCGTCCTATAGATGGTGATCATTTTCATATCTAACCATTAAAGCTGTTGATTAAGGAATGTCAATACCTAGCAATGTTTCCTGAAACGTCATGTGCTCTGTCTGTGTAGGTTCTGTATGTTGGGGATCACATTTATGGAGATATATTACGCAGCAAAAAAGTTCTTGGTATATCATATAAATCCTCAATGCTTTCTTCTTAAAAATAGTTTCGCTTTGTCATAATTTTTTCACTATTGAGCTTTGGCATTTTGTTATGATTAGAAGTGTAAATTCCTGGGAGGAATATAGGGATACAGAGACAGGTAATATAACAGATGTTAAATTGCGTTAAGCTTTTACAACTTTGTCCGAGTGTTATATCTTGTATGGCGTTGGCCGGTTGCCTGAATCTTTCGGTTTTGTTATGCATATTCGTAGAATTTCCCTAAATGGTTTGATGATGTTGTGACTAAAAGCGTTTGATGTGTAGGATGGAGAACAATGCTTGTTGTCCCAGAACTTGAGAAGGAAGTCAAACTCCTCTGGGAATCAAGAAATACACGCAAGGTCCCGGCTTGTTATTTGACTTCCGATCGTCATCATCGTCTACCATATGATAATTATCTCTGCCTACTATTCTAAATTTTTAGTGAGGTTTGGTCTAGGGTTCTGATGGTCTTTTGCAGGAACTTCAATTCTTGAGGAGTGAGCGTGATCGCATTGAGGATGAAATACATCATTTGAAGTGGGCTCTCAAGTTAGTATAATTCTGAAATGTTTACTCCTTGCTTTTTAGCATTTGTCTGCAGTTTTATTAAATCACACTTGGTTGTTCAGATCCAAGAATCCAAATGACAACGCATATCCAAAAATACCTTCTGAACTTGATAAATTTGAGGTTAGGCCTCTTTTATTATGGCCTCGTGTCTGGCATGGCAGTTCAATATCTCATATAAATCACATGCGATATTTTTTACAGCTTGAAGGAGAGAAAGTGCGCTCAAATCATCAAGAAACTCAGAGGAAATTACACCAGAGGGTAATATTTATTTTTCGGTTTCTTATCTTTCTCGCAGTATGGTATAGTATGGCGATATATTCAGCGGTGTTATTTTTGTAATGGCTCTTTTTTGAGATGAGAAACCTCAACCGTTCTTGGTGAGCCATTGCAGTTCCATGAGGTATGGGGGCAGCTTATGAAAACCGGTTATCAGAACTCTCGTTTTGCTCATCAGGTAAAGGCCGACTTTCCCCATGAAAACCATTCTTGCCATGAGTTTTGATATAATCCTAATTAAAGAAAAACACTTACAGGCAAAGGTATGCTTAAACTGTCAGGCCAACGCATGAAGCATGTGTTGGTACTTGGCGAACTTGCACCATCAAATATCAATTCTGTGTGATATAGTGTTAAATGAACGGACAATTTTCAAATGATTGTTCAGATAGTAAGAGATTAAATTGATTTTTTTTTTAACTGTGTATGAGAGTCCTTGTCGTTGACTTGATGAGCATTCTGCAGGTTGAGAGATTTGCCTGTCTTTATACGAGCCATGTTTCAAACTTGGGATTGTACTCTCCAGACAAGTACTACAGAACCAGTGAGGACTTTATGCCGCATGAATTTAACATTGTAGCTTACGAGCCTCGGGACATGGAGGCTTAGGAAGCTGAAGCCTTCTCCCCTCCCCTTGCTTGTAAACATATAGCTGGGGTTTGAAAATCTGCTAGAGCTTGTAAAAGCTGGCTTGGTTATAGCTGTTGTACTTCTGGTCCAAAAAAAAAAAAAAAGTTATAGCTGTTGTACAGCATTACATCTGCTTTTTTTTTTTGGGGGGGCAAATATATATACAAACGGCCAACAATTGCTAGAAGATGAGGTGCAGTCCCGACGTTGCGACTGCGAGGAACTTCAGAATTTGGGACTTGCGCGTCAAACTGTGTCAAACGAATACCGATTACATATGGTGAAATGGAAATAATTAAAAGGAGGCCTTTAATCCTTTGCACCCCCAAACCAAACACACCCCCCCCCCCAAAAAAAAAAGCCAAAATATAAATAACTCCCCCCAACTCTAACTTTCTTACATACAATCTGCCTCATCTTTAAAAGTTTAAAAATCATACCTTTAATTTTTATTGTTTGATATTTAACCTTTTGCTGTTAAAATAACCATTAAACTTAATGGAACAGATGCCATATTATATTATTTAAAATTATTTGAAAGACGACTTGTAATTTTTATTATTTTATTAATTTATCCTAATTTAAAATTTATAATTACACTAAAGTATACTTTTGTAATTTTAATTAATGAAAACCCTAGTCCTATTCTCACCTAATTGTCTAGTTCTCTCAGCCTCCCCAAGTCAATGGTCCTCGCGGTTTTGCAACATTTCATTCATCTCCTAATCATCATCTTGATTTCAAAAATCATCTTCATCAAATTCTTCCTTTAAATCTAGATTTTTTGTTGTTGTGAAATTGCATTGTTTTCTTTTATGATACCATTATGTTGTTACTCTTCCTGGTAAAGGTATTCTAACCAATATGATTTTTTATACCTCACTGTCTGTTGTATTAAAACAGTAAAAACAAGACAAATTTTCTTGTTAAAAAAATACATCATTCAAGGCTCTCACTTGCCTATTAGAGTCTGTGGTTGGCGATCTAGATTCTGTTAGATGAGAAATCCACCACCCAATGCCTTTCCACAAAGCAAATATTGATATTTTTAGAACCTCGATATTTTTAGTTTTCTTCCATACCCCCCATTTTTTGAGCTGAGTTTTCTTCCATATCCCTTAGGTTGCTTTTTGGTGCCTGAGATTAATTCTTCGTTGTCTTCAAAATCAATGCTTGCGTGGAGGGAGAGTGCACATCGCCATGCCTAGGATTAATCAATTCTCATTTGGGTGTTCTTTCATATCCTACAATTTTAGAACCTTGCTAAAATCAAGACGTGGTGGGAATGGGGGTGGCCGAAAAAACAAAATGATCAGGCACTGGCAAGACTAGAATTAGGGATGATTATCGGTAGAGTTACAAAAACACCCTTTGTGTAGTTATGAGTTTTAATTTAGAAAAAATTAATACAATAATAAAAATTACATATCATTTTCCAAATAATTTTTAATAATATGATGTGGCATCTGTTCTGTTAAGTTTAACAGTCATTTTAACAGTAAGGGATTAAATATCAAACAATAAAAGTTGATGGTCTGATTTTTAAAATTTTAAAGATAGTATGTAAGAGAGCTAAAGTTAAAGAGAGTTATTTGTATTTTGGCCAAAAAAAATATGGAAAGTTCAGTAGTTTGCCTTCATTTTTTTTTTAAATTTTATTTTAGTAAATTCCCACCGCCCAACTCCTTTTTCCTTTTTTTAATTGAACTTATTCCGATAAATGACTTGTAACAAACTCAGAAATCACAATTAAGCACATCCTCAAACTCCCAAATCCCAATCAAACGCACTTTTACGCCGTCTAGGGTTGTGACCCTGTCAAATTGTAATGAATGACGTTTCGAACAGGAACTAGCTTCCGAAGAAGGGGAAAATAGCAGGCCCGTGATGATTCTTTTAACCGTACCGGTATTAAGTCGCTGTAGATCGTTAATTTTCAAAACTAAATTTGTGTTGCAGTGTCATTTATTAGCGGAAAAATAGTTACTCTTGAAGCGAGAAGAGGTTGATAGCGTGAGGAGTTCCTTTGTATAAGTAGCATGAATTGCATTGCCTAAACAACGGCGATCCGGAGAACAAGCTATACACGGAAAACCTACTCAGAGAACAATTACCAAATCCATCTTTCCCTCAATGCTCATCTCGCGTCTCCGGTTTCCACCTCTTGAATTTCCAATGGTTCAGGGAAAACTTCACTAGACAACCTTTTGTGGGAAGAAGAGTGATCATTTCCACCACTACTCTGAGACCCTACTCTTCCTGTTTGTTTAAAGCCACTGGCAGTAATACCCTCTCTGTTTGCAGTTGCAGTAGCACCCTCTGACGAGCTCTGTCTCCAGCTCCCAAAGAATGCCGTGCTCCAAGATCTCCTTGATGAAGTTGTTCTCAATCTAGCTGAGCTACTGTTATATTCTTCTCTCACTATCTTCAATGGATTTTCCAGTGCTTTTAGGACATACCCTATTGGAGGGCGTTTATAAGGCTTTGGGTTGAGGCACGATCTGGCCACAATTGCCATAGCCCACACCTCTTCCAATAGGTCCTCATCAACTATAAGAGATGGGTCTACTATTTTAGTCACCTGTTCCTTGTCATATGTGCTTATGTATGACAACGTTTGCTCTATCCACTCTCTGGTGCTGGCGTCATCTGTCTCGCTAATTCCAGGCTTACCGGTAACAAGCTCAAGTAAGACCTTCCCAAAAGAGTATACATCATCAGCACATGTTGCAGTTGACGAACCTGTTCATAATTTTACACCAAAGAGAGAATATTAGGTTGAAATTCAAATAAGTGCATGTTTCCTTTTGAATTAGATTCGGCAAAGTAAGCATGCAGATTGTGTTCTCGTGGATGAGCAGTTAGATGCGCCATGAATGTAACTAAAGTGACAACCTTAGCGAAGTTAAAACAAAATACTTACCAGGATTGTTTTGATCAAAAGATCTGCATGTCACAAAGAGAAAACAAAATGATTAAAATGAAGTATAAAGTAGTTTGAACACCAACAACAGATATAGGTTACTAAATTAACAGGAATTAACAAATCTATTGCCCGCATTTCGACAGAATTACTAATTACTAAATATATAAATTTATCAAATCATGCAAACTGCATTAATCAATTAAACAAGCTACGCTGAATTTCATTGGCATAAATAAATTAGACCGTAAGGGTTAAACGGCAAGGACGACATAATTTTCACCTACACACAAACAAGTTCCAGCAGGTGGGAAAAAAACTTATATTATTCCGAACATATCATTCTAGTCTTTAGGTACGTCCAAAACTCATGATTTTTTTATCAGTGTTCAAACCATTCAAGGCTTCAACAAGTGTAGAACTCATTGTGGCATTCCCACTTAATGTTCATTCAAATTCGATATTTATAAAGCCGCCATACTTAACAATCATGTGATATGACATTGTTTTGAGGTGAAATGCGATATGACATTGTTAACGAATTGAACACTTACCGTGACTTGCGAAATAACCTTGTGACGACACGCCGGTGAAGACTTCCTTGGGCAGTAACCTCGCTCAAACTTCCAAATCTGACTTCAAATTTATCATCAAGAAGTATACTACTTGCTTGGACATCTCTTCAAAAACCAAAAGTAAAATTAATTACAAGGCATAATCATATTTTGCCAATCATAATGAAGAGAGAATAATAAAATACTCGATACCCTGTAAGAGATTACACGTGGCAGTACCTATGGACAAGAGGAGGGCGGCAATCATGCAGGTAATGTAGACCTTCAGCAGCTCCTATTGCAATTTTCAATCTGGTGATCCAATCCAGGGACTGTTCTTTATCGTCTGAGCCACTCACTCTGTGCAAGCAAGTAGCCAAATCTCTATTTGGCATGTACTTGTAAACTAAAAATTTCTCACTCTCATTCTCCAAGCAGTGCCCCAGTAGCGGCACCAATCTTGTATGAGAAGCCTTGCTTAGCAGTTCCAATTCCAACATGAATGATTCTCTCTTGACTAAGTTCAAATCTACCCTTTTCACAACCACACTTACTTCACCTTCCAGGATTCCCCTGAAAATGTCACCGGAATGACCACGCTTGATGATATTAACTTCAGCAAAATTACCAGTCAAATGGAGCAATTGTTCATAACTAAATGATTCTCCCATGCCGCTGTCTAACATAAGATTCTTTGGGGGCACAGGACTTTCCCCTTCTTGAACGGATACCTCATTTGTTGCCCTTTTTTGAGTTTCAGTGCTATTACCACATTTTCCGAGAAGCAGTACTAAGACCAATACTAGAATCACAATAAACCCAAGTCCACCAAACGTGCCCGCCAAAATGAATATCACTCGTTTGTTTTTCCTGGACTCTGCTTCGGCCGAAGGCGACGCTGCTGGTTCTTGAGCACCAATAAAGATTAGGTTTCTCTTGGCATAAAACTGCGTACAATCTCTGGAATTCCTTTGTTTCGGACCCATTATAAGGCAATTTGTATCAAGAGTAATATTACTTAAGCCATGATCAGGCACCTTGCCTTGGAAATAATTACTGGACAAATCAATAATCCTAAATTTCGTAAACGAAGTATTAAGATATCCATAGAATAAATTGTTTGAGAGGTTGAAGATAGCACCGGTAGAACTAACATTTGGGACAAGCTTCGGCAGAGTGCCAGTAAGGCTGTTGCTGGATACATCAAGGACGGACAGGTGCCTCATTGACCACAATGCGGGAGGAAGAGAGCCATCAAAGGCATTCCTACCCAGAGATAGACTTTGTAGGGAAGTAAGTTGAGAAAACAAATCACCGCGCAACGACCCAGACAAAGAATTCTTGCTTAGATCAAGCTGAACTAACTGAGAAAGATTACGCAGTTGGTAAGGTAGCGGGGCAGTGAAGCCATTGTCGGAAAGATTCAAAAGCTGAAGCCTATTAAGATTACCAAGATAGGCCGGAACGGAACCAGATAAAAAATTAGAAGAGAGGTCAAGGCTTGTGAGATTGACCAGAGACGAGAAAGAGTTGGGCATTAATCCAGTGAGCGAATTTCCTGAGAGATTCAGAACCGATAAACTGGATAATTGTCCCAATGTGGAAGACATTCTCCCGGTGAGACTATTATCCGCCAGAATCAGAAACTTCAGCCCATTCAAATTCCCCAGAGACGGAGGAATGAGACCCGTGAGTGAGCAAGAGCTTAGATCGAGCCTTTGTAGTGTTCTCAGGCGCTGTCCGAACCAGTCAGGAATAGACCCATTGAGCAAGAACCCAGAAGCTTCGAATGACTCTAAGAGTGTGAAGTTGGCAAGAGAATCCACCGCGAAACGTGGATGGAGACGCCCGAATCGGGTTCGTCTTAAACCGGATAAGCTTATCCCAACGACTCGCCCGTTCTGGCACCGAACCCCGGTCCAGTTCCTGCACGGTTCCGCTTTTATGGGCCAGTACTTGCTACGAATCCCCAACGACGAGCGAAGCTGACGCAGCGCGAGCCTTTCGGTTCCGAAGCTGGAAGAAATTTGTCGAGCTAGACCAAACTGAATAAAGAGCAAGGCTAAAGCTGTCTTCAGTAATACTTGCCGTAATTCCATGGCTATGTTTGAGAAACTGAGGCTTCGTTTAATTATCTTCTTGTTGCTTCAGGGAGTTTCATCTTCTACCTCCGCAGCCACTTGACCTGTTGGCGAAGTTAACGTCTGTATGCATTTGCAACTGTTAATATAAATTGGCCAAACTTAGCATATATCCCAGGAAAGACTAATGAGAGAAATCATACTAATTTCGGAGCTATTTAAATTCTCACAGCCAATCGCTAGCTCTGATTCTGCATTGATGATGCTCTGCTGCCCCTTCTAAACTCTGATCCAATCCAAGGAAAGAATTTATTTTTCGAGAAAGATTTTAAAAAAATATTTATAGACATCAGCTACGATATTTGAAGAGGTAGGAAACTATAATTAAAGCGATGTCTGACTCTTTTAAGCCCTATAAACAGAGAAGGGGTGGGAAGAACATTAATGAGAGGGATGGGAGTGGGTGTGGCCAACCGCCGTAAGGCCTCTGAAGTACTAGTACTGAGTGAGTGTGAGAGGGTCATTTTCAAACTCACCGGACTTATTAATGAGCTTGGGAGGTGGTGAAGAACAGTGCTGGCTATCCCTTCAGGCTCTTTGAAAGTAGTGGCGTAGTTATGGTGACTCTGGCTTTTGCTTCTTGCCGGCTTGTAAAGAGACTCTGTTCCTCTCAGTTCGTTTGAGGCAGAAGGAAGGCGCGTTATGGCTTACTGGTGAGAGTCCAGTGATATACTGTGATTTATCAACTGTAAACTGTCTGATTCTCCGAGAAATTTCGCAGAATTAGACAATCAACCGAAGTTTGAACTTTCTTTCGGTGATTGTGCTTGAGGCTGCAGGTATCAAATAACGACTATGGAATTGTCTCTTCACTCAGCATCAAACCGCTTTTCCGCGTAGAATTTCCGAATAACGACTATGGAATCGTCATGGTTCAGTACAGACAAAAATCAGAACAGCAGCCTATAACTCGGTCCAACTTATGGATGCATATGAATGTCTTCATTTCTAGTATTAAGCGAATACCTTACTTTAAGGCCAGAGTTGATAAAACTATATTATCTTCTCCCACCTCAAGAACTGCACGTATAAAATACTTCAAAATCATAACGGTTTTTCAGCAAAATCATAGTATCATGGTGTATAAAAAAAGGATATCAGATCACCTTTTTTAAAAAAAATTTAAAACGTTTGGTTAAAAATTATTTAGAAAGTACTTTTGAATAGGTGAAAATTTCTTACTTTCATAAGGCCACGACTATTATCCAAATTAACTTTTGTAACCTACAGTTTCTTTTAAAAACCAAAAATGTTTGCACTATTATGGCTGCTTCTATTTAAATTTGGTTCTGATAATTTTTTATAAAACCAAACACATACTTAACATAACATTTGTAATCACAGCAATAACAAGCTTTATTTTACCAAGTGAGGTTGGTGACATGGATCATACAACGTTATTATACTCTATCAACAACCAAATTCTTATTTATATAGGTTATTAAGTCTTGGAAGATGTGATATGCCCCAATCCCTTACATAGGATTGGCTAATCTTATATAACGAGAAATTATTCATACTAAATATTCTTTAATGATTTTTCTCAATCCTAATCTTTACTTTTTATTTTTAATACTTCGTATCCAAACGTAACCAAAAGGTTCATATATTTGTAATCACAAGTGATGATCCCCGTCTCATACATGGTTGCAATTTATTACCTCTATACTTAATACAGAAATTAAATAACTAATTTGAGAATATTAAAAAAATATTTAATTTTGTTATTTGTCACAAATATATGTTAGTCTCTCTAAAATTATCTTCTTCAATCACATGCATTGAATGATTGAATTATCTTCTAATAAAAACTTTTTACAGTCAATAAATATATTTTGAAAAAATATGAGAGACAAATTGTTCAGAGATTTTATGCTCAGGATCAAATCTCATTCCCAAATAATTCTTATATTAGGAATTAAGGTGTATTAATTTACTTTCAACGTGCGACGTAACGGGATCGGCATGATCAGTGTATAAGCAAGCCATTTAATACGGTGTCACTGTCAATAGGCAGCTCTTCTGAGCAGTGTGAGTAAAACCCATCAAGTTGTGCTAGCAAATCTGATCCGATTATTTAAAAAAAAAAATTGAAAAGGGATCATATGCGATTTCATGATTATTTTGGACTGAGCTAAACCTACAGGAAAATCGGTTGTTCATCTTGTCTTTCACCATTATCTTAATTGTAGAGAAAAATAGTGGATAAAGGTAATTTTTATCATGCTTTCTTTGATTTTAAGTAGTTCATTTAACCAAAATTTTAATTTTTGTAATTAATTAATTAAGTTTTATATTCACAACCGGAATGATTTATAAAAGGAGATGATTTTGTAGTGAACGTTTGGATGTGTAAACAAGGTTGGTTATCGGAATAAATTAATTTTACTAAAAAATTTAGCTGGAGAAAGAGACGTCAGCTTTTGATATTTAGAGTTTTTTTTTTAATAACATATTCAGAGTTGAATTGGTCAAGCATCACCCACAGGTCCTATCAAACAATTAATAATTGCATGAGAGGCTTTGTTCCGAACAGTGAGTGTGAGGTAAATACGCGCGCTGACGACTAACGGACGTGGCAGATTCTCGCGCATCCCCTACGTGGACACACCCATCGATCCCTTGTCCATTCTTAGATCCTTAAATGATTCTTAGTTGTAGTATTTGCCTCACCTTCGTAGAGAAAACCCCCCCCAAAAAAAAAATTATATATATGCTACACATTTTTATGAAATAGTCATGAGTGATTTTTAATTTTTTTATAACTTGTTATGATTTTTGTTATATATTTATATACACCTCTCCTAAATATGGATAATAAACAAGTAGTTAAAATTAATTAAAAGTAATAAATATGATAAAAAAGAAATATATTTTTATTTTTAAATATGTTTTTGTAATAAATAAGAAAAATAATAAAAAAGAATGTGTAAAAAAACATAAGAAAGATTATTTCAGTGAGCAAGAATAAATAACTAAGAACAAAATTAAAAAAATTACATTAAATATTAAGAGAAACACCAAATTAAAGATTATAAAATGGATTGTATCTCTTTTTAAATTTAAAACTTATAAATAGAATCCGAAGTACTAATATATCATTATCGTTGATGTCATTAGTCAATATTTAGATCTCCCTCGTGACGTTGCAGGCATTCACAGCTGGCATAGTTATTATCTATCTCCCCTATTTATATATCCTACATAATACAAAAATAAATTATTTTGAAACCGCCTGATATTATAGAAAAGTACTGCCCCAATTTGAAGGGAAATACTATAGTACTTGTTTTGGTGTTTTTCGTTGTGATTGTTCTCGTTGCGAGAGACTAGAGTAAAAACTTAAAAAGCGACAATGTGGTCGAAATCTCAAGTCCAGACATCCTAGGCTCCACAATAACAACGATGTATGCAGGGTTTGGATTCCTTTTAAGGAGATGTTTCATAAAAGAACCTGATTTCAATTATTTTAAAAAGTCAAGATAACATCAATTATTGTTGTTGTTAAAAACATGGGTGTGAAAGTAAAAGTAGAGATGACACGTCAACATGGAGAAATGATGGGATCATGAGGCTCGCTGATTGCTCATGTGAAAGTAAAAGAGGGAAAAGGACAAGAAGAAAACGTGTGGAATATGGATGTAGTACCTGCATGTCGGCACCATTTGAAAAGACTTGTGTGTCCAGCACCAACAAGCAGCCATTGACTCAGTCTATGCCCATGCCTAGAGTTCCTAGAAACTTATTACTCCTCCGGTCCTAATTATAAGACCCAATTGACTTATTTAAAGAAATTAAGGAAGTAAGTTAAGTTGGTTATTTATAATAAATAAGTGTTGTCATTCCTAAAATATCCTTGCTAATTAAGTATATTGGTTAAAACTATCATTATTAGAAGGATTATCTTGGAAAAAAATGCATAAATATAAGAGACAAAATGGATTGGGTCTTATAATTAGAACCAAATAAAAAGTCAAATTGGGTCTTATAATAAGGACCGGAGGAGTATATTGTAAACAAGATCTTATAAATAAGATCGGAGGTAATATAAAGTAATGTAGCAGGATTAATACTAAGTCACCCTCCATCGTCTAATATTCAGTATATGTTACCTCCAGTTCCACAGCCCCTTGAGGTGACGCTAGCTGTGTGTTTCATCCATGCCTCAATTATTTTGGCCCTGATAGCCTCTCGTCGCCTTCCACGTCCTTCCTGCTTTTACTGTTTTACATTTCTCTTCCTCAGATCGCTCCACACACTTGCAGCCAACTCGAATCAAAACAACCGCTTATGGGTTATTATTTTTCCACTTAGCTCACGTTAACGTAAAATCTGAAAACAAGTCATATACAGTAATAATCACTTGCAAATAATAATGTATCTGTTATGTGAGATCTTGGGCTATCCTTTGTGTTGAAATTGATCTGTGGTTCATTGACAAAGATCATGCGGCTTTAATTATTTAAAACTACGAACTGGGTTGCCTCTCTTGCCATCTTTTCCTCTCATAAAAGCTTATCCGATGACCCCGTCGCTAATTAATTAGTATTCATATCATATGCATGAATGGTAGTGGCAGATAACGACAATTTGCTTAATTATCTCCGTTCTTTTCGAAGACGCTTTACATTAATAGATGCAAAAGACGCTCTGGGCTGCGACGAAGAAGATAGGCATTCATCGCTGTTGACTGAAAAGTCAACCAAAAGTTTCGCCCTGGCATGCAAGAATTGAAATAGTGGCGTCTTTATCGATCAGTTTGGCAATTGGGATGAGTCTAGAACGACTGCGAGGGCAAGAGCTTTTAATCAGTGGGGCCTCATTAATTGAGGCCCACCCTTACACTGACCAGCCCGGTAGTCACACTCCACCGCCTTGCTCCCAATCCTCATGACCTCAATAATTCATGCCAGTCCAAAAGTGTCCTCGCAATTTGCGCTGAGATTCTCATAGTTGTGAGTTGTTTGTAATTCTATTCTAAACCTCACCTCGCTGTAATTTAGTTTTTATAGTTTTAATTCGGTTGTAACTTAATTATTAAATCTTGATCTGATCTAATTCGGTTCTTATAATTTAGCTGTTTAAAGGATTTGCACTAGTCCCTATATTTTAGAAAATCAAATCATATATTTCATGAAACATAGATACTATGATTTTAAATGATTAATTAAAGCTACATAGAAAATAAGTTGCATAAAGTTAAAGTTCTGAATCCAAGATTTAATTGAGTTAAAACTATAAAATATTTTTTGCATTGAGTGAAAGTTTAATAATTGAGTCACAGTCGAGTAAAAAATTATAAGAACGAGAGAGATTAATTTTTCCTGGATATAATTAAGCTTTTGTTTCTTCAATTTACAAATATACCTATCTCTTAAGAGTGACGTAAACAAATGAAAAATAATATACCGAATCCCTTAAAACTTTTTACTGTAAAAATTTCTCATATCATGTTTTAAAAGTAGACAAAATAAAAGGACAGGCCACTTGTTGATTGCTAGAGTGCCCTATCACTTTCGGGGGCAAAAAACATTGAAAAGCTAGCTTGAATGAGCTGGAAATTGAGAAGAAAAGGCCAACTTGTTAATAGCAAGCCAATCTTTTATGCGTTGAACTTGTCAGCGAAATGGTTAGTTTGGATTACTTGCTGCCATAAGTTTCGTGAAGGTGAGGGTGATTAATGTACGCTGTCGATTGCCCGTGAGGCTGCTGTAAAAACGTGCTCTCGTCAAATCCTCTGGGCACAAGTTAGCGCCCCAAATTCCAATTTACTTTAAAGATGTTAAGCAATTTTTGGTGACTACCGCAGAGTACTTTTATGCTGTGTTTGGCTTTACGGGTGGAAAGAGATGGGAGGAATTTTAATCAAGAGAAAGGGAAGGGCTACAAAGGAGAGGGGAGGCAGGAGAAGGGAGGGAAGAGATTTTAATGATCTTTTGTTTGGATTGATTGGAGGGGAGGAAAGGAAGAAATTTTAATGATACCTTATTTTGTTCTATTAAAAAATTGATTATTTTAACTTCATAAAATTTAAATAAATTTTCTCATTTTTTTATTTTATCAAGATATAACTATACATATAATACAATTCACCAATTTTGATTTACAAGATACAGTCACACGCTTATAGGATATCAAAATAAAAAGTCGTGAGTGATAAATTTTAATCAGAGAAAAGACTTTGAAGGTGAAAGAAAATACCGACAACCTCTTGGAATTAGAAGAGGAGAAAAAAAAAAGTTCACAAATACTCACTAATTTCGGAGACAATTATCTTAACAACCTCTTACTAGATATTCAAAAGAATTCTCTTATGTAGAAATATTTACAACTGATTAGGGGTTAACAAATCGAAAGGATATATGAGAAATTAAAATATTATCTCTCATCTCCCCTCAAAAAAACCCCACTCTTAGAGGGGAGGTTAAAAAGAAAGAAGAAGAGAGTAGAGCCCATTTCCTCTTTAAAAAATATCTTAACCAAACAACAAGAGAGAACAACAGGAGAGAAGTAGGAATTGGATTCTCTTCACTACCCTTCCCATCCTCTTCCTTCCACCACCCTCATTTTCTCTTCACAACCATTGAATCAAAACTCCAATGGTCCAGATTTAATATTTTATAACATTTTATAAAAATAAATATTATGATAAAAAATAGATAAATAAATTTAAACTGTTAAAATCTAATCTGAACAATTCATAACTACAAATTGTTATTATAGAGCAAATTTTTTTTAATTTTTTATTACAATTGTAAACTGTTCAGACCAGATTTTAACAGTTTAAATTTATTTATTTATTTTTTTTATAAGATGTTAAATCTGGACCATTAGAATTTTGATCCAATAGTTGTGAAGAAAAAAGAAGGATAATGGAGGGGAAGAAGATGAGAAGATAGTGGAAAGAATCCAAATCCAGAGAAGTAACTCTCCTCCCTTTCTAAAAAATTATACCAACCAAATAAAAAGAGGAGAGCAACTTCCCTCCCCTCTGAAAACCGTACCAAATATAGTGTTAAATTTGACGCCGGCCATGCGTCAACCCTGTAAGAGAAGAGGTAAAGCAGTTCAAGCCTAAAGCTGCCCGGATTAGTACCTGCACACGGTGCTCTCTTCAGTTGTTGCTTTCACTCAATGTGAGGCAAATGAAACATTTATTATTGGTTGCCTTCGGCCGCCTACATTGTAAAATATTAATTATTCATGTACCATCATTATAAGAATTATTTAAAAAAATAAATAAATATAAGAGACAAAATAAATTAAAATTGTATATTTAAAACTAAGTTAAATATTAAATTAGTCTCTATATTAAATATCCGTATATCATCCAGACTCTAGAGAAAAAATCACAAGCAAGAAGTGAAGTACCTAAGTAATCAGAAATTTAAAATAACCGGAATACACGCCCACACACATACAACACACACACACACACACATTTATGAATCCACACCGTCCACTGTTCTGTTTCCCCACAATTTCAAATATCAGAATGCAGCACGAGAGGCAGATCATAAGACTAATTAAGTATTTCGCCCTTTATCCCGAAAAGCAGGGGGGAAAAAACGAAGCAAATTTTAAAACATAGACAGACGGATTTAATTTCAAATTGCTAGCGGTTGACAGCTAGTGGGTGGGAGACAACTGTGTCAGAAGCAGCTTGCGAGTTGCGATCTACGAGGATATACAAACAGCCCCTGATGAGAATGAGATGACATTTAAAAATGCAGAAGCAGAGACGGGGGCTTAGGAGAAAGCATGCATGTGAGAAACATCTAGAATACTGCTAGAAATAAAAATGAGGGAATAACTTTCTCGGACATGGGAAAGTCGGCGTGGATATCTCAGAAGTTAAGCGTAAACTTAATTCTCAAGATAAAACCCACGAGGATTTGCACTGCTTTGCTTGGCAAGCAACAGGCTAGCATGAGCAGCGAGTTCTTCACTCTCTCTAGTATAAAAAGGGGAACCATATGAAAGCCCTCTTCTGCTATAACATTGCAGCGTCAATGGCGTCAAGCTCCGGTGACTGGACGAGGAAGCAGAACGAAAGGTTCGAGAATGCATTGGCAATGTACGAGGAGGACGCCCCAGATCGATGGCAGAAGCTGGCAAGGGCGGTGGGAGGAAAGACGGAGGAAGAAGTGAAGAGGCATTATGAGAAACTTGTTCATGACCTCAGGCAGATTGAGGAAGGTCAGGTGCCTTTGCCCAATTACATAATCCCCAGCTATACCCTTCAATTGCAAGGATGAACACCAAAGGTGAATTAATCATTAGTTGCATTGTTTATTCTCCATTCTCACGGTTTCACAATGTTTATATGTTTGGGTCTGATGAAGCTTATGGTATTTGTTGATGGCCGAATAAAGGCTTTGAAACTGAAGTGTGGCGGCAGCAGAAGCAGCGACGGCGAAGATAACCAAAATGCATTGATTCACCTAAATGGTTTGCTCCTAATTAACTGATGAGGATATTCAAATCGCAAATGTCGTGATTTGGTTTCATTTTACATTTTTCTCTCTGTGCATGCGTGTGTGTTTTTGAAGTTTCAACGCCTTGGGATTCCCATAAATGTAAAGATCAGTTTCATGTTGCATGAGAAATCAAAAACATGCTAGCTGGTTGAGATATGGTAGAATATAAGGCATGTGATGACTTTCGGTTAAGCTTTCTCTTGGATCTGGATGTATATTCAAGATCGCATTTCCAAATTCGTAATGAATTATTCCATCGGGAGACCTGAACGGAATGTGGTGTTTGTAGTAGTTTAAAAAATTAAAAAATTAATTAAGTCAGTCCATTATAACAAATATACATCAACATTTCTAAACAATTTCCTTATTCATGTGCATTAAAACTGTCATTTAATGAAAATCCCTTATTATTAATAAGAATATTTTAGGAAAAAAAACACTGTAAGTAGATTGAATGAAATGGCTAGTAATATTAAACTAGTGTGTACATTAAGTGAGGGGTAGAATTTTTTAAAAAAATCATTCTGGTTTATATAATTCATACATTTTGCTTTCTGCCTAATTTATTTTTTTTAATGAAGATAAGTAAACAACAAAGGAAAAATATTATTAATTAATAATCAGCTGGGAAGAGTTCCTACAATAGATTTGAACTGCCTGTTCCTATATTGGACATGAACATATATACATATAAAATATCACTTGAAAATTGGCTTCACTTATGATGCAATTTTCTTGTTAATCGTTATCGATGTAAAATATAAAATTTATATTGAATTATATTATCAATAAAATTTCTCTGTTTTTTTTTATACAAAGGAAAGCAATAAAAAAAAGAAAAACCAAAGACTACCTTATGCCTTCAGAGGCTAAAAAAGCTGAAACACTATCAGGGCTTGGGATCAGAAACTGGGGTTATCATTGAGAGCTATCAATTGGATATTTGACTTTATTTTAAAGTAATTGTTATTTTGAATTTTTAAGAAAGTATTAGCTAATTTCATGATTAATCAATAAAATTTTTATTTTAATATTTTAGACATTATAATAAATAAAGATATTTCAGTAAAATATCATTATATTTTGTTAAAATTCAAATATATACTTCTCTGGTACTTAATGTAGATTTAATTAACTAATCTAAATAAATTAAGGATATTAATGAAATTAGTTAATCTGATAGTATGTCTTTTCTAAAATATTTTAAATGTCTTCTTTAATTTTTTTACTTTTTTTTCTACTTGATTATTATTGAAAGAATATTAATAGAATTAATTTGAAAAAAATTAATAAATATGAGAATTATGTTTATATATAAAATAAATATCAATTCTCTAATTAGATTTTATATTAAGAAATGGAGAAGTATTAGTTTTTTAATCAAAATGCAAAACTTCAAAGTGATTAATCATTCCAGAACGGAGGGAATCCTACTGTTAAGGTAGTTTAAAAAGACCGTGGGACAGTCGTGACTCGTTGTTAGAAGGCATTTTCTCCCGGAGAGTGGGGAGGAAATCACAAGAAAACTCGTATATTGATATTGAGTAGAGTATCGATATCGATATCGACTCGCAATTAACATTTAACAGTCACAAAGTTCCACGCTGGGGCTGGCTGTACCTGAATCTAGTATCTAGTGGCTGCGGCGCCCTGCTTCGTAGCTTTAGTTCCCGCTTATTTTTTCCCCCTTTGATTTCAACTCTGCTGATATACGTGAGAGCTTGCAATGGAAGCCGACGCTTCGTCATACAAGGTACACAAATTACAATCTAGGGTTCATGCCTTTCTTTCACTCCAATTGTTTCTGTTGTTGAATCGTTTCCCCCAAAACACATTATTGGCATTTTCCCTCTTTCCCCCTCTTTTCGTTCTAAGTTCAGCTTCTTTGTATCATGGTTAGTTTTTAATGAATTCATGATTCATCGAACCGTTGTTATTTTGACGTACTTTTGCTGTTTGCAGATTATATTGGGCTCATCCTCTATTGCACGCCGGAAGATATTGGCTGAAATGGGCTACCAATTCACGACAATGGTATATTCTTGCTTGGGTCTTTCGTGGACGAAATCTCCCTAGCTTTTAGAATTTGTGTTAATCCTCTTTTGCTTAGACCGCAGATATTGATGAGAAAAGCATCCGAAAGGAAACTCCTGAAGAGTTGGTCATGGCTTTAGCTGAAGCCAAGGTTTGTTTTGTATGCTAATATTTGTTGTTTGCTTCTGTGAAGTGAAATTACTTATAATACCTAATTCTTTGGCTGATATTTGATCCGTAGCTTATCGGTCTATAGATAGGGAGATTGTCATCCGAACAAAATTGAAGGAATCTTGATGCGAGTCAAATGTTGGATTAACAACAACAACAACATTATTATATTTTATTTTGTATAGGAGACCTTAAGGAGATATGTTACCCTAGCTTCCTGGAATCACCTGAATTAATGTTTCTTTCCTTTTTTCCTGTTTCTGCCTTGTTTTTTGCTTGTCCATTTTACCTTTACTTTAAGACCCTAATGGAAGAACGTGTTTAGATAAAGTATTCTCTGATTCTAAATGTGAATCACATGTCAGGCTGATGCCATCATCTCAAAACTCCAAACAACCAATAGTCAAGAGGCTGTTGATGAATCGACAATTTAATTGCAGCGGACACAGTATGTCTTTTTTCCTTCTCGTTGATGACCTTGGATTTAGTGTTGCAGCTATTAGGTTGGTTCTTCACCAAGGCCATTTATTATCAAGGATCCAAAATTTCCTTTTAGAGGACACATTGCATACCAGATTCTACTTAACTGAGCTTGCTTTTTTGGGGCATCCATCGTGGGGACACAAGTACTTCATTCTCTGTTGCATAATCATAAACCCAATGTCCTCTTGTTGACCTTATTATCGACGACTGATGGAAACCAGATTATACTGGCGCTAAAGTGTTCTTTTATTGAGTTGATATAACATATGATAGAAAAATATTACATTCAAAGGAACGGATGCACAACCAATCAGAATATAAACAAGAAAATAGAAGCTATAATGCAAAATAAAATGCTCCCCGACTTACTAGATGCTGGGACTCTCCCCAACTAGGTGAAATTCTTCCCTAACCTTCAGAATTGCACTGACACGTGCTACTTCCCTGAGAATGGAATGTAAATGGAAGATTAAGCAGTTTATTCATACCTTTTGGTTCTGATTCTGTATGTGTATCTGTTCCTTATGGTAAGTCAGTCGCATTTTTATATCCTGTTTCAGTGCTTGCATGGGTTTGCTTCTAATTTTTCTCTCGTTGTAGCTCTTATCTGATGATTTCATATGATAATTTACTTCTTGCAAAATGCTGTTCTTAGCCAGTTGTCCCGCAGCTAATCCTCAGGTGCTTACTTTAGCTTATGATAATTTTTACTTAGGCAGAAGCTATTTTAAAGAGGCTCCCCGTTGATGACCACATAAAGGATGCTGAGCCAACATTATTAATTACCTCTGATCAAGTACACATCATATCTTCTAATTAACTCTTTTCTGGATCTTCCTTGTACATGTTCTGCTTATCAATGTGCATAAATTATCATATCCTTGCGAATGGGATTTTCTAAAGGCGGAATTGCAATAATGCTATCATAAAACACCATCAGCAGTGTCATTGTGGCTAAAGAAGCCTTTGGCGGTTTTTTGGTGTCATAAAATACTAGGGTTATTAACAGCACAAAAATATTTAGACTGTTCAATTAATTTGTATATCCTGGCATCTTGGCTGCCAATCCTAACTAATCTCCATTTCAAGTGCCCAAACTTGCACTTCTGTGTGCTCTGTATCCTCATAAATAAAAGGCAACTGGTGACACCTCCTGCAACAGAAGAATTGCAACTTCCTTTTCTTTCTCTGAGGCAAGCTTGCATATGTCTAACATTTGCTGTTAAATGATTTGGAGGTGGTGGTCTATGAAGGCGTGATAAGGGAAAAGCCATCTAACAAAGAAGAAGCTCGACAATTCTTGAAAGGTTTGTGCAATGTTATCTTTGCTTCATTTATCAACAAGGAGAAAAAACCGCTTTTCTTCCAGCTCCCTCTTTCTCACTCACCTCCTCCTATGGTCTTATTTGGACTTCTAATCGCTCCTATAGATCTCTATTTTTAATGGTTCAATACATGTCTTCAGATTATTCTGGAAAGCATGCAGCAACTGTAGGGTCTGTGCTAGTTACAAACCTCAAAACAGGGTTCCGTAAAGGAGGATGGGATCGTGTGGAGGTATTGTTTGCTTCTAACTTTGCTTTTCTTTGTTCTTTTGGTTAATATTGTCTCAGTTTGCCCCCTAGTTTATCGTTTCAAAACCGATCTATTATTTCTCCTGTATATATATGAGACCAATTCCTGCCAAAAAAAATATTAACAGGAAAAGAATGCTCATTCTCTAGTGACTTGCTACTAATGATTCTTTGTTGGGGTCTCGGGGAACATGCAGTTAGTCACAGTTAATTGCTCGACATTGGAATAAATCTATAATGATTCCAGCTCACTATGTTTTGGAATAAAATTTTATAGATATGCTACATGAAAGTCAGTCGTTATTAAACGTGGCACGGTTGCTTTGGTTTCTACTCATTGCTTAAGCCAGCAAATGTTGGGTTCCCATTCGTTTGCTATTAGTTTCTACATAGATGCGCTCCTTTCCGTGTTCGCTACTCTATTTCTTACCCTATGTGGAAATGATTTTGTTTTGTGATTTACAGATATATTTCAATGAAATACCAGATGAGATCATCGAGAAGCTGGTAATGATTTCCTTATTACATTGCTTCGCTATCTTAAATTGCCGTACAAAATAGTTGATACCCACCTTTTTTTCCTTCCAGGTTGACGAGGGAGTGACACTCAACGTTGCTGGGGGTCTCATAATTGAGCATCCTTTAATATTACCATTAGTCAAAGAAGTGGTAGGTTGGCTCATCTTATGTGATTAGCAGTCACAATGCAAAATAATTTATGGCCATGGACGATAGTCGTGGCCCTGTCCTTGCAAGGATGAAGATTTTTGGTCGTCTCGCCTTCCTAATCTACTGTGGACTGGTTAATTCTAAGCGGTGGTATATATTTGCAGGTAGGGACAACGGATAGTGTGATGGGACTTCCCAAAGCTCTGACTGAAAATCTCTTAAAGCAGGCCGTGTAGCTGTCGCTGCCCTTGCGCCTTGGCAGACTAATTAATTTAAATGACATTAACCAAACTCTGCATTTTCTGAGAACAGTAACACTATTCTGCCGAAATGTCGTGGCTGTCATTTCTGGGCTGTTTCTGGCAAGATGGCCAGTTTGCACAATTGTTTTGTTTTGGTAACATCGACATTCGAGTTCTAATTTATCATATAATAACCAAATGATTTAGTTTGAGTAGACTAAAAGCATCTGTTAAGTTAGTATTTGTAATAAAATATATATTTTTTAAGAATACTCTTACTAAGCATGTGTGATTTAACATACATTACTATAATAATTATTTGAAAAAAAATAGATAAATATAAAAGACAGAATAAAT
>NW_021636329.1:0-66300 GCF_004799145.2 Neltuma alba
CCTATCAAACAATTAATAATTGCATGAGAGGCTTTGTTCCGAACAGTGAGTGTGAGGTAAATACGCGCGCTGACGACTAACGGACGTGGCAGATTCTCGCGCATCCCCTACGTGGACACACCCATCGATCCCTTGTCCATTCTTAGATCCTAAATGATTCTTAGTTGTAGTATTTGCCTCACCTTCGTAGAGAAAACCCCCCCAAAAAAAAATTATATATATGCTACACATTTTTATGAAATAGTCATGAGTGATTTTAATTTTTTTATAACTTGTTATGATTTTGTTATATATTTATATACACCTCTCCTAAATATGGATAATAAACAAGTAGTTAAAATTAATTAAAAGTAATAAATATGATAAAAAAGAAATATATTTTTATTTTTAAGTATGTTTTGTAATAAATAAGAAAAATAATAAAAAAGAATGTGTAAAAAAACATAAGAAAGATTATTTCAGTGAGCAAGAATAAATAACTAAGAACCAAATTAAAAAAAATTACATTAAATATTAAGAGAAACACCAAATTAAAGATTATAAAATGGATTGTATCTCTTTTAAATTTAAAACTTATAAATAGAATCCGAAGTACTAATATATCATTATCGTTGATGTCATTAGTCAATATTTAGATCTCCCTCGTGACGTTGCAGGCATTCACAGCTGGCATAGTTATTATCTATCTCCCCTATTTATATATCCTACATAATACAAAAATAAATTATTTTGAAACCGCCTGATATTATAGAAAAGTACTGCCCCAATTTGAAGGGAAATACTATAGTACTTGTTTTGGTGTTTTTCGTTGTGATTGTTCTCGTTGCGAGAGACTAGAGTAAAAACTTAAAAAGCGACAATGTGGTCGAAATCTCAAGTCCAGACATCCTAGGCTCCACAATAACAACGATGTATGCAGGGTTTGGATTCCTTTTAAGGAGATGTTTCATAAAAGAACCTGATTTCAATTATTTTAAAAAGTCAAGATAACATCAATTATTGTTGTTGTTAAAAACATGGGTGTGAAAGTAAAAGTAGAGATGACACGTCAACATGGAGAAATGATGGGATCATGAGGCTCGCTGATTGCTCATGTGAAAGTAAAAGAGGGAAAAGGACAAGAAGAAAACGTGTGGAATATGGATGTAGTACCTGCATGTCGGCACCATTTGAAAAGACTTGTGTGTCCAGCACCAACAAGCAGCCATTGACTCAGTCTATGCCCATGCCTAGAGTTCCTAGAAACTTATTACTCCTCCGGTCCTAATTATAAGACCCAATTGACTTATTTAAAGAAATTAAGGAAGTAAGTTAAGTTGGTTATTTATAATAAATAAGTGTTGTCATTCCTAAAATATCCTTGCTAATTAAGTATATTGGTTAAAACTATCATTATTAGAAGGATTATCTTGGAAAAAAATGCATAAATATAAGAGACAAAATGGATTGGGTCTTATAATTAGAACCAAATAAAAAGTCAAATTGGGTCTTATAATAAGGACCGGAGGAGTATATTGTAAACAAGATCTTATAAATAAGATCGGAGGTAATATAAAGTAATGTAGCAGGATTAATACTAAGTCACCCTCCATCGTCTAATATTCAGTATATGTTACCTCCAGTTCCACAGCCCCTTGAGGTGACGCTAGCTGTGTGTTTCATCCATGCCTCAATTATTTTGGCCCTGATAGCCTCTCGTCGCCTTCCACGTCCTTCCTGCTTTTACTGTTTTACATTTCTCTTCCTCAGATCGCTCCACACACTTGCAGCCAACTCGAATCAAAACAACCGCTTATGGGTTATTATTTTTCCACTTAGCTCACGTTAACGTAAAATCTGAAAACAAGTCATATACAGTAATAATCACTTGCAAATAATAATGTATCTGTTATGTGAGATCTTGGGCTATCCTTTGTGTTGAAATTGATCTGTGGTTCATTGACAAAGATCATGCGGCTTTAATTATTTAAAACTACGAACTGGGTTGCCTCTCTTGCCATCTTTTCCTCTCATAAAAGCTTATCCGATGACCCCGTCGCTAATTAATTAGTATTCATATCATATGCATGAATGGTAGTGGCAGATAACGACAATTTGCTTAATTATCTCCGTTCTTTTCGAAGACGCTTTACATTAATAGATGCAAAAGACGCTCTGGGCTGCGACGAAGAAGATAGGCATTCATCGCTGTTGACTGAAAAGTCAACCAAAAGTTTCGCCCTGGCATGCAAGAATTGAAATAGTGGCGTCTTTATCGATCAGTTTGGCAATTGGGATGAGTCTAGAACGACTGCGAGGGCAAGAGCTTTTAATCAGTGGGGCCTCATTAATTGAGGCCCACCCTTACACTGACCAGCCCGGTAGTCACACTCCACCGCCTTGCTCCCAATCCTCATGACCTCAATAATTCATGCCAGTCCAAAAGTGTCCTCGCAATTTGCGCTGAGATTCTCATAGTTGTGAGTTGTTTGTAATTCTATTCTAACCTCACCTCGCTGTAATTTAGTTTTTATAGTTTTAATTCGGTTGTAACTTAATTATTAAATCTTGATCTGATCTAATTCGGTTCTTATAATTTAGCTGTTTAAAGGATTTGCACTAGTCCCTATATTTTAGAAAATCAAATCATATATTTCATGAAACATAGATACTATGATTTTAAATGATTAATTAAAGCTACATAGAAAATAAGTTGCATAAAGTTAAAGTTCTGAATCCAAGATTTAATTGAGTTAAAACTATAAAATATTTTTTTGCATTGAGTGAAAGTTTAATAATTGAGTCACAGTCGAGTAAAAAATTATAAGAACGAGAAGATTAATTTTTCCTGGATATAATTAAGCTTTTGTTTCTTCAATTTACAAATATTATACCTATCTCTTAAGAGTGACGTAAACAAATGAAAAATAATATACCGAATCCCTTAAAACTTTTTACTGTAAAAATTTCTCATATCATGTTTTAAAAGTAGACAAAATAAAAGGACAGGCCACTTGTTGATTGCTAGAGTGCCCTATCACTTTCGGGGGCAAAAAAACATTGAAAAGCTAGCTTGAATGAGCTGGAAATTGAGAAGAAAAGGCCAACTTGTTAATAGCAAGCCAATCTTTTATGCGTTGAACTTGTCAGCGAAATGGTTAGTTTGGATTACTTGCTGCCATAAGTTTCGTGAAGGTGAGGGTGATTAATGTACGCTGTCGATTGCCCGTGAGGCTGCTGTAAAAACGTGCTCTCGTCAAATCCTCTGGGCACAAGTTAGCGCCCCAAATTCCAATTTACTTTAAAGATGTTAAGCAATTTTTGGTGACTACCGCAGAGTACTTTTATGCTGTGTTTGGCTTTACGGGTGGAAAGAGATGGGAGGAATTTTAATCAAGAGAAAGGGAAGGGCTACAAAGGAGAGGGGAGGCAGGAGAAGGGAGGGAAGAGATTTTAATGATCTTTTGTTTGGATTGATTGGAGGGGAGGAAAGGAAGAAATTTTAATGATACCTTATTTTGTTCTATTAAAAAATTGATTATTTTAACTTCATAAAATTTAAATAAATTTTCTCATTTTTTTATTTTATCAAGATATAACTATACATATAATACAATTCACCAATTTTGATTTACAAGATACAGTCACACGCTTATAGGATATCAAAATAAAAAGTCGTGAGTGATAAATTTTAATCAGAGAAAAGACTTTGAAGGTGAAAGAAAATACCGACAACCTCTTGGAATTAGAAGAGGAGAAAAAAAAAAGTTCACAAATACTCACTAATTTCGGAGACAATTATCTTAACAACCTCTTACTAGATATTCAAAAGAATTCTCTTATGTAGAAATATTTACAACTGATTAGGGGTTAACAAATCGAAAGGATATATGAGAAATTAAAATATTATCTCTCATCTCCCCTCAAAAAAACCCCACTCTTAGAGGGGAGGTTAAAAAGAAAGAAGAAGAGAGTAGAGCCCATTTCCTCTTTAAAAAATATCTTAACCAAACAACAAGAGAGAACAACAGGAGAGAAGTAGGAATTGGATTCTCTTCACTACCCTTCCCATCCTCTTCCCTTCCACCACCCTCATTTTCTCTTCACAACCATTGAATCAAAACTCCAATGGTCCAGATTTAATATTTTATAACATTTTATAAAAATAAATATTATGATAAAAAATAGATAAATAAATTTAAACTGTTAAAATCTAATCTGAACAATTCATAACTACAAATTGTTATTATAGAGCAAATTTTTTTTAATTTTTTTATTACAATTGTAAACTGTTCAGACCAGATTTTAACAGTTTAAATTTATTTATTTATTTTTTAATAATATTATTTTTATAAGATGTTAAATCTGGACCATTAGAATTTTGATCCAATAGTTGTGAAGAAAAAAGAAGGATAATGGAGGGGAAGAAGAAGATGAGAAGATAGTGGAAAGAATCCAAATCCAGAGAAGTAACTCTCCTCCCTTTCTAAAAAATTATACCAACCAAATAAAAAGAGGAGAGCAACTTCCCTCCCCTCTGAAAACCGTACCAAATATAGTGTTAAATTTGACGCCGGCCATGCGTCAACCCTGTAAGAGAAGAGGTAAAGCAGTTCAAGCCTAAAGCTGCCCGGATTAGTACCCTGCACACGGTGCTCTCTTCAGTTGTTGCTTTCACTCAATGTGAGGCAAATGAAACATTTATTATTGGTTGCCTTCGGCCGCCTACATTGTAAAATATTAATTATTCATGTACCATCATTATAAGAATTATTTAAAAAAATAAATAAATATAAGAGACAAAATAAATTAAAATTGTATATTTAAAACTAAGTTAAATATTAAATTAGTCTCTATATTAAATATCCGTATATCATCCAGACTCTAGAGAAAAAATCACAAGCAAGAAGTGAAGTACCTAAGTAATCAGAAATTTAAAATAACCGGAATACACGCCCACACACATACAACACACACACACACACACATTTATGAATCCACACCGTCCACTGTTCTGTTTCCCCACAATTTCAAATATCAGAATGCAGCACGAGAGGCAGATCATAAGACTAATTAAGTATTTCGCCCTTTATCCCGAAAAGCAGGGGGGAAAAAACGAAGCAAATTTTAAAACATAGACAGACGGATTTAATTTCAAATTGCTAGCGGTTGACAGCTAGTGGGTGGGAGACAACTGTGTCAGAAGCAGCTTGCGAGTTGCGATCTACGAGGATATACAAACAGCCCCTGATGAGAATGAGATGACATTTAAAAATGCAGAAGCAGAGACGGGGGCTTAGGAGAAAGCATGCATGTGAGAAACATCTAGAATACTGCTAGAAATAAAAATGAGGGAATAACTTTCTCGGACATGGGAAAGTCGGCGTGGATATCTCAGAAGTTAAGCGTAAACTTAATTCTCAAGATAAAACCCACGAGGATTTGCACTGCTTTGCTTGGCAAGCAACAGGCTAGCATGAGCAGCGAGTTCTTCACTCTCTCTAGTATAAAAAGGGGAACCATATGAAAGCCCTCTTCTGCTATAACATTGCAGCGTCAATGGCGTCAAGCTCCGGTGACTGGACGAGGAAGCAGAACGAAAGGTTCGAGAATGCATTGGCAATGTACGAGGAGGACGCCCCAGATCGATGGCAGAAGCTGGCAAGGGCGGTGGGAGGAAAGACGGAGGAAGAAGTGAAGAGGCATTATGAGAAACTTGTTCATGACCTCAGGCAGATTGAGGAAGGTCAGGTGCCTTTGCCCAATTACATAATCCCCAGCTATACCCTTCAATTGCAAGGATGAACACCAAAGGTGAATTAATCATTAGTTGCATTGTTTATTCTCCATTCTCACGGTTTCACAATGTTTATATGTTTGGGTCTGATGAAGCTTATGGTATTTGTTGATGGCCGAATAAAGGCTTTGAAACTGAAGTGTGGCGGCAGCAGAAGCAGCGACGGCGAAGATAACCAAAATGCATTGATTCACCTAAATGGTTTGCTCCTAATTAACTGATGAGGATATTCAAATCGCAAATGTCGTGATTTGGTTTCATTTTACATTTTTCTCTCTGTGCATGCGTGTGTGTTTTTGAAGTTTCAACGCCTTGGGATTCCCATAAATGTAAAGATCAGTTTCATGTTGCATGAGAAATCAAAAACATGCTAGCTGGTTGAGATATGGTAGAATATAAGGCATGTGATGACTTTCGGTTAAGCTTTTCTCTTGGATCTGGATGTATATTCAAGATCGCATTTCCAAATTCGTAATGAATTATTCCATCGGGAGACCTGAACGGAATGTGGTGTTTGTAGTAGTTTAAAAAATTAAAAAATTAATTAAGTCAGTCCATTATAACAAATATACATCAACATTTCTAAACAATTTTCCTTATTCATGTGCATTAAAACTGTCATTTAATGAAAATCCCTTATTATTAATAAGAATATTTTAGGAAAAAAACACTGTAAGTAGATTGAATGAAATGGCTAGTAATATTTAAACTAGTGTGTACATTAAGTGAGGGGTAGAATTTTTTAAAAAAATCATTCTGGTTTATATAATTCATACATTTTGCTTTCTGCCTAATTTATTTTTTTTAATGAAGATAAGTAAACAACAAAGGAAAAATATTATTAATTAATAATCAGCTGGGAAGAGTTCCTACAATAGATTTGAACTGCCTGTTCCTATATTGGACATGAACATATATACATATAAAATATCACTTGAAAATTGGCTTCACTTATGATGCAATTTTCTTGTTAATCGTTATCGATGTAAAATATAAAATTTATATTGAATTATATTATCAATAAAATTTCTCTGTTTTTTTTTATACAAAGGAAAGCAATAAAAAAAAGAAAAACCAAAGACTACCTTATGCCTTCAGAGGCTAAAAAAGCTGAAACACTATCAGGGCTTGGGATCAGAAACTGGGGTTATCATTGAGAGCTATCAATTGGATATTTGACTTTATTTTAAAGTAATTGTTATTTTGAATTTTTAAGAAAGTATTAGCTAATTTCATGATTAATCAATAAAATTTTTTATTTTACTATTTTAGACATTATAATAAATAAAGATATTTCAGTAAAATATCATTATATTTTGTTAAAATTCAAATATATACTTCTCTGGTACTTAATGTAGATTTAATTAACTAATCTAAATAAATTAAGGATATTAATGAAATTAGTTAATCTGATAGTATGTCTTTTCTAAAATATTTTAAATGTCTTCTTTAATTTTTTTACTTTTTTTTCTACTTGATTATTATTGAAAGAATATTAATAGAATTAATTTGAAAAAAATTAATAAATATGAGAATTATGTCTTATATATAAAATAAATATCAATTCTCTAATTAGATTTTATATTAAGAAATGGAGAAGTATTAGTTTTTTAATCAAAATGCAAAACTTCAAAGTGATTAATCATTCCAGAACGGAGGGAATCCTACTGTTAAGGTAGTTTAAAAAGACCGTGGGACAGTCGTGACTCGTTGTTAGAAGGCATTTTCTCCCGGAGAGTGGGGAGGAAATCACAAGAAAACTCGTATATTGATATTGAGTAGAGTATCGATATCGATATCGACTCGCAATTAACATTTAACAGTCACAAAGTTCCACGCTGGGGCTGGCTGTACCTGAATCTAGTATCTAGTGGCTGCGGCGCCCTGCTTCGTAGCTTTAGTTCCCGCTTATTTTTTCCCCCTTTGATTTCAACTCTGCTGATATACGTGAGAGCTTGCAATGGAAGCCGACGCTTCGTCATACAAGGTACACAAATTACAATCTAGGGTGCATGCCTTTCTTTCACTCCAATTGTTTCTGTTGTTGAATCGTTTCCCCCAAAACACATTATTGGCATTTTCCCTCTTTCCCCCTCTTTTCGTTCTAAGTTCAGCTTCTTGTATCATGGTTAGTTTTTTAATGAATTCATGATTCATCGAACCGTTGTTATTTTGACGTACTTTTGCTGTTTGCAGATTATATTGGGCTCATCCTCTATTGCACGCCGGAAGATATTGGCTGAAATGGGCTACCAATTCACGACAATGGTATATTCTTGCTTGGGTCTTTCGTGGACGAAATCTCCCTAGCTTTTAGAATTTGTGTTAATCCTCTTTTGCTTAGACCGCAGATATTGATGAGAAAAGCATCCGAAAGGAAACTCCTGAAGAGTTGGTCATGGCTTTAGCTGAAGCCAAGGTTTGTTTTGTATGCTAATATTTGTTGTTTGCTTCTGTGAAGTGAAATTACTTATAATACCTAATTCTTTGGCTGATATTTGATCCGTAGCTTATCGGTCTATAGATAGGGAGATTGTCATCCGAACAAAATTGAAGGAATCTTGATGCGAGTCAAATGTTGGATTAACAACAACAACAACATTATTATTATTTTATTTTGTATAGGAGACCTTAAGGAGATATGTTACCCTAGCTTCCTGGAATCACCTGAATTAATGTTTTCTTTCCTTTTTTTCCTGTTTCTGCCTTGTTTTTTGCTTGTCCATTTTACCTTTACTTTAAGACCCTAATGGAAGAACGTGTTTAGATAAAGTATTCTCTGATTCTAAATGTGAATCACATGTCAGGCTGATGCCATCATCTCAAAACTCCAAACAACCAATAGTCAAGAGGCTGTTGATGAATCGACAATTTTAATTGCAGCGGACACAGTATGTCTTTTTTCCTTCTCGTTGATGACCTTGGATTTAGTGTTGCAGCTATTAGGTTGGTTCTTCACCAAGGCCATTTATTTATCAAGGATCCAAAATTTCCTTTTAGAGGACACATTGCATACCAGATTCTACTTAACTGAGCTTGCTTTTTGGGGCATCCATCGTGGGGACACAAGTACTTCATTCTCTGTTGCATAATCATAAACCAAATGTCCTCTTGTTGACCTTATTATCGACGACTGATGGAAACCAGAATTATACTGGCGCTAAAGTGTTCTTTTATTGAGTTGATATAACATATGATAGAAAAATATTACATTCAAAGGAACGGATGCACAACTCAATCAGAATATAAACAAGAAAATAGAAGCTATAATGCAAAATAAAATGCTCCCCCGACTTACTAGATGCTGGGGACTCTCCCCAAACTAGGTGAAATTCTTCCCTAACCTTCAGAATTGCACTGACACGTGCTACTTCCCTGAGAATGGAATGTAAATGGAAGATTAAGCAGTTTATTCATACCTTTTTGGTTCTGATTCTGTATGTGTATCTGTTCCTTATGGTAAGTCAGTTCGCATTTTTATATCCTGTTTCAGTGCTTGCATGGGTTTGCTTCTAATTTTTCTCTCGTTGTAGCTCTTATCTGACGATTTCATATGATAATTTACTTCTTGCAAAATGCTGTTCTTAGCCAGTTGTCCCGCAGCTAATCCTCAGGTGCTTACTTTAGCTTATGATAATTTTTACTTAGGCAGAAGCTATTTTAAAGAGGCTCCCCGTTGATGACCACATAAAGGATGCTGAGCCAACATTATTAATTACCTCTGATCAAGTACACATCATATCTTCTAATTAACTCTTTTCTGGATCTTCCTTGTACATGTTCTGCTTATCAATGTGCATAAATTATCATATCCTTGCGAATGGGATTTTCTAAAGGCGGAATTGCAATAATGCTATCATAAAACACCATCAGCAGTGTCATTGTGGCTAAAGAAGCCTTTGGCCGGTTTGGTGTCTCATAAAATACTAGGGTTATTAACAGCACAAAAATATTTAGACTGTTCAATTAATTTGTATATCCTGGCATCTTGGCTGCAATCCTAACTAATCTCCATTTTCAAGTGCCCAAACTTGCACTTCTGTGTGCTCTGTATCCTCATAAATAAAAGGCCAACTGGTGACAACCTCCTGCAACAGAAGAATTGCAACTTCCTTTTCTTTCTCTGAGGCAAAGCTTGCATATGTCTAACATTTGCTGTTAAATGATTTGGAGGTGGTGGTCTATGAAGGCGTGATAAGGGAAAAGCCATCTAACAAAGAAGAAGCTCGACAATTCTTGAAAGGTTTGTGCAATGTTATCTTTGCTTCATTTATCAACAAGGAGAAAAAACCGCTTTTCCTTCCAGCTCCCTCTTTCTCACTCACCTCCTCCTATGGTTCTTATTTGGACTTCTAATCACTTCCTATAGATCTCTATTTTTAATGGTTCAATACATGTCTTCAGATTATTCTGGAAAGCATGCAGCAACTGTAGGGTCTGTGCTAGTTACAAACCTCAAAACAGGGTTCCGTAAAGGAGGATGGGATCGTGTGGAGGTATTGTTTGCTTCTAACTTTGCTTTTCTTTGTTCTTTTGGTTAATATTGTCTCAGTTTGCCCCCTAGTTTATCGTTTCAAAACCGATCTATTATTTCTCCTGTATATATATGAGACCAATTCCTGCCAAAAAAAATATTAACAGGAAAAGAATGCTCATTCTCTAGTGACTTGCTACTAATGATTCTTTGTTGGGGTCTCGGGGAACATGCAGTTAGTCACAGTTAATTGCTCGACATTGGAATAAATCTATAATGGATTCCAGCTCACTATGTTTTGGAATAAAATTTTATAGATATGCTACATGAAAGTCAGTCGTTATTAAACGTGGCACGGTTGCTTTGGTTTCTACTCATTGCTTAAGCCAGCAAATGTTGGGTCTTCCCATTCGTTTGCTATTAGTTTCTACATAGATGCGCTCCTTTCCGTGTTCGCTACTCTATTTTCTTACCCTATGTGGAAATGATTTTGTTTTGTGATTTACAGATATATTTCAATGAAATACCAGATGAGATCATCGAGAAGCTGGTAATGATTTCCTTTATTACATTGCTTCGCTATCTTAAATTGCCGTACAAAATAGTTGATACTGACCTTTTTTTTCCTTCCCAGGTTGACGAGGGAGTGACACTCAACGTTGCTGGGGGTCTCATAATTGAGCATCCTTTAATATTACCATTAGTCAAAGAAGTGGTAGGTTGGCTCATCTTATGTGATTAGCAGTCACAATGCAAAATAATTTATGGCCTGGACGATAGTCGTGGCCCTGTCCTTGCAAGGATGAAGATTTTTGGTCGTCTCGCCTTCCTAATCCTACTGTGGACTGGTTAATTCTAAGCGGTGGTATATATTTGCAGGTAGGGACAACGGATAGTGTGATGGGACTTCCCAAAGCTCTGACTGAAAATCTCTTAAAGCAGGCCGTGTAGCTGTCGCTGCCCTTGCGCCTTGGCAGACTAATTAATTTAAATGACATTAACCAAACTCTGCATTTTCTGAGAACAGTAACACTATTCTGCCGAAATGTCGTGGCTGTCATTTCTGGGCTGTTTCTGGCAAGATGGCCAGTTTGCACAATTGTTTTGTTTTGGTAACATATCGACATTTGAGTTCTAATTTATCATATAATAACCAAATGATTAGTTTGAGTAGACTAAAAGCATTTGTTAAGTTAGTTAGTTGTAATAAACATATATATTTTTTAAGAATATTCTTACTAAGCATGCGTATTTAACATATACAATTACTATAATAATTATTTTAAAAAAATAGATAAATATAAAAGACAGAATAAATTAGAATCTTAAATTAAAAATTAAACTAAATTATTATATTAAGGATCGGCAAAGTATAACGTACTGATGTTTTTGTGATGGTTCACTTGCATGGTTATTCGGGTCATGAGTTCGAAGGATATTTTTTTGGGAAAAATTACGTACAGGTCTCACAGAAAGCAATTTATTCATCTAAGGTCCCACGAAATGTCAAAATCACTTACAGGTTCCAAGGGATCTCAGAGTAATATTTTTGATTTGTAAAATGACATTACTGCCCCTCATATTCCAGATTCACATTTCCTCTGTCATTGCGATTTACAACCTCAGCAGCGACTATTAACAACCCAATGAGAGGGCATTAACAACCCTAGCAGTATCCGTTAACAACTTACTTTATAGAATCATATAACCTCCACATAAGAGTAAATTATAACCAAATAGTATAATACAACAACTTTAACACTAAAATGGAAAGCTTTTTGATATCATTAAGAATTTTAACTAAATCCAATAGGATTATAGTAATATTTTAATGCGAAGATCCATTTACAACCTTAGCAGCGACTATTAACAACCGAATGAGAGAGCATTAACAACCTAAGCAGTATCCGTTAACAACTTACTTTATAGAATTATATAACCTCCGCATAAGAGTAAATTATAACCAAATAGTATAATACAACAACTTTAACACTAAAATGGAAAGCTTTTTGATATCATTAAGAATTTTAACTAAACCCAATAAGATTATAGCAACATTTTAATGCGAAAATCCATTCACAACCTCAACAGTAAGTATTAATAACCTAAGGAGAACTATTAACAACCTTAGCAATGTCTGTTAACAACTAACTTTATCAGATAATATAACTTCTAACTATAACTAACTAAATTATCACTAAATAGTCTTAAAGTTAATCTTATATAGTTGTTAGAGGTTATATTATCCTATAAAGTCAGTTGTTAACAAATACTGCCTAGATTGTCAACAGTTCTCTTTGGGTTATTAATACTCACCGTTGAGGTTGTAAATGGATCTTCGCATTAAAATGTTGCTATAATTCTATTGGGTTTAGTTAAAATTCTTAATGATATCAAAAAGCTTCCCATTTTAGTATTAAAGTTGTTGTATTATACTATTTGGTTATAATTTACATTTATATGGAGGTTATATGATTCTATAAAGTAAGTTGTTAACGGATACTGCTTAAATTGTTAATGCCCTCTCATTCGGTTGTTAATAGTCGCTGCTAAAGTTGTAAATGGATCTTCGCATTAAAATATTACTATAATCCTATTGGATTTAGTTAAAATTCTTAATGACATCAAAAAGCTTCCCATTTTAGTGTTAAAGTTGTTGTATTATACTATTTGGTTATAACTAGTACAGTACCCGCGCGATGCACGGGTATAAATTAAGGTTTTTTTATATATTATAAAATGTTGAATAATTACAAAATAATTAGTGAAGATCACATTTTTGCTTCAAGTCGTCATTTTAGCTTAATATGTATAAAAAGTAAAGTTTCTGTAAGTTTTCAAGGCATGCAAAATATATAGAGTCATTATCAACATATTATTTTTCAGTATTATACCCCATATTTAAATAAAACCCAATATCTGACAACTTGACCTCTTTTAAGAAGTTAATCATGCTAAAATCAATGCATACTCAACATCAACAAATTCAACATAGTTACTCCCAAATCAACCTTATTAATATTCCCCCAGTAATAATCAAGTAAGAGAGGAAGGGAAGGAATTAAGGAAAATGCTTATGATGTTTTTTTAAAAAAATCATATTAACCAATTAAACTAATATCATTAATCTATTTAAATTAGTTAATTAGTTCTTATATTAAAGACTAAAAGAATATTTTATATGTTTGAGGTGGATTCTGGTCTCTATATTTCAGCATTCACCCTCAAAATCAAAGAAAATCTAAAACAGTTGCTAAATCAAATCAAATCAAAATCAAAATATTAGGATTAATGGGATTTTGATTCTTCCAAGGCTATATATGACTGATGTAAAATAAAGAGTAAAATTTGACATATGGATGGTAAGATAGAGAGTAAGATAGCATTATTAAAGAAGTGGTAAGGAGTTGAAATCTAAAATATAAATATTTGCAAATCAAGACAGCAAAAATCATGATTCGATGAAGCATTATCAAAAGAAATCTAGTTAGAAAATATGAAATCGTGCACCCAAATAAATCGGGGTGAATCAAGGAAGTTATGTCATTTTCATATATTTGTAATTTAAAATTTTTAATATTTATTCTAGATCTTTATTTTAAGAACAAACAATTCAACCAAAATAATTTAAAAAGGAACATTGCAATCTAGATCTTTATTTTAAGTCAAATGATACTTAACAATGTGTGAAGATGCCCACGCTCTAAGGTTGTGATTTACTGATATTTTAGGTCTATTAATAATTAATAAAAGATACAATTATAATTATTAGGGATTTCTTTCAGAAGATTGCCGATAAATATATAATAAAAAATTGCCACACGGTTTCTGGATTTTGTGAATATAGTTCTTTCTATAATTTATCCATTTATAGATCAATTTAAATATTAAGTGGCCAATTTAAGCGGATATATTGGAATATTAGCAACATGAGTGGAAATATGGATAAAAAATGTGGCCTTTTTTTAAAAGAAAAGAAAAAAAATTTATCTGCTCATAGGTGATGCCACTTGTCATGCTACCAGCAACTCTTGTTTTGTACTCTACTTTTATATATTAAAGATTTACGCTTATATGGAAGTTATATGATTCTATAAAGTAAGTTGTTAACGGATATTGCTTAGGTTGTTAACGTCCTCTCATTGGGTTGTTAATAGTCGCTGCTGAGGTTGTAAATCGCAATGACAGAAGAAATGTGAATATGAAATATGAGGGGCAGTAATGTCATTTTACAAATCGAAAATATTACTCTAAGGTCCCTTGGAACCTGTCAGTGATTTTGACATTTCGTAGGACCTTATATGAATAAATTACCTTCTGTGGGACCTGTACGTAATTTTTCCTATTTTTTTTCTTTTCCCAGAAGGTGAAATGGCCGGAAAAGCCTTCGCCATTCTTAGGCTTTCTGGATCTACATTTTTTGTCCCCCAAATTATTTTAAAAACCCAAAGAATCTTTAAAATTTGAAGTCCCATGGATCAGTACGAGTCCCTGGAAATGGATGTGAATCCATCTAAAAATACAATGTGTATTATATCATATCACGTATCAATTATCAGTACATCTTTCAAAGTAATGGTGCATCACCGATCGTGCTCACGAAAGTAGTCCTGGTCGTGTTGATGTAATTTAATATATGCGTTACATATGGGAGGGCAAATAATACAAGTACAACGAGGGCAAATTATCAATAATATTTTCTCTCATAAAATTTACACCTCATAACTTTTCCGGAAGTTTGCACCTCCTTGCCATATGGCGGCCCCGTGTCCATGTCGCCTCGGGCCCATCTGCATTGCTTTAAATTTTGATCCAAAGGATGAAAAGATCAACCTTTTGAGCTTTTAAGACGAACTAGAAAAGGATTTCATGAACTGATATGAAAAAATGGAGCGGTATGAGTAACTTGGCATCTTTGACTACATAAAATGGGGCGAAAGGGAAAGGGTGAGAGAGCCTACTTACCAATATACACAACGACTCACATAAAACCGACCCCAAACTTTGAAATTTGAAGGCTAATCGAGGTCGAATTTGATTCTTTTCACCTTTCCACCTATTACTCCTTAAATTACAACCCTCTTGTGAAAGCGAAATGAATGAACAAAACATGCGATACACCATAACGAAAGGCCAAAAATCACAAGGAAGGGAACCATTTTTTCAGATATGAATAAAATAAAAATCGAGGCTAAACGATCATGTTGATGGTTTTCTACCAGCAAACCTCTTCAAAGATTTTGGTAAACCAACTTCCTCGCTCATTTTTCGTTTCTTTCTGGAAATTGCTTCCTCCTTTATGTTTTCTTCCAAGAAAGGCCTCTTCACTTTCTCAATTGCTTCCTTCTTTTTCTTCAGCTTCTTGCTTGGTTTACTTCTTCCTTTAGTTTTTTTCTTCATTTCAATGTCCTTGGCAGCTTCAACAGCAGCTTCTATCTCTGCCTCCCTCTCCATCCTTGTCATCTTCTCCCTCCGTGTAGGCTTTACTGAACCAATTTTGCTTGGGTCCAACATGATCGTCTCAGGCGGCAGCTTATCCAGCAGTGAGCGAACTTCTTTCTCTCTCCTCTGCTTAGAGGTTTCAAATGGATTAGCCACCCATGTATCAAAGTTAGGTTCTCCCGATCCTGGAATAAGAATGCTGGACCAACCCATGGAATGCCCTATGCCAAGAACATCCTCGTATGGTCGAAACATTAACTTTGCTATTTGGTAACCTTTAACCATGGAATGAGTCATATACCTTGAATAATTCTGCGTACCAGAAAGATCACCCAGAACCTGTATAAAAGATCCCGTACCACAAGCAAGCAATCCTTTTTGACTAAAATCCAAGGTGTTGGCATGGCCATGTAGTGTCTGGAGAGCCTCAAATTTCCTCAAGTCCCAAAGCTTTATTTTTTTGTCTCTTCCAGCTGTGGCCATTAAGTGGCCATTTGAGTGAAAAGCCAGAGCTGAGAGAGGACCATGATGGCACAACATCTTGACAAGAGGAGCTGAGCTTGTTGGCTTCCACATTGTGACTCTACCGCCTGAATGACCCAAAGCAACAACCCCATTGAAGGGGTTCACTTGCATCACATCAGTACGGCCTAAACCAGTTCGAATATTACCAACCATTGCACCCAACGTAACATCCTGATAATGCAGCTGCCCAAACTTGTTTATTGAAGCCAGAAGGAAGTGATTCTTTAGAAACTGAAGCCTTAACACAGAACCATGTTCCTGTAGCAATAAAAAAGGAAACAATCAGCATCACAAACATGCATCTCGTATTAATTACTTTCAGTAGATTGTGAAAGGAAAAACCAATAAAATTTCACTCTGCAAGAAGCAGTAGAAAATCCTTGCATGGAAGTCACATATATGTGAGAGCGCCAGCAAATGCTAAGCCATCTTGAGTCAATTAACAGTACCCCGTAAGGTATTTATGTTCAAGTAAGGAAGATGCTGTTCAAGGTAACAAAAATCAAATATTGAATTCAAGTGACAATCTTCAAAATAATTGCTGGCCATATGCAAGAGATGATCAGAGAAGCTGACAGGCTCAAATTCAATATGTTACAAAAGCAATATACCAACCTTAAGGCAATGAAGCTCAGTGCCAGCACGGTCATAGATGTAAAGATACCTGTAAAATTTGAAAATTCTCAAGTTATATATAACCTTAAAAACTAATTTTTCAATGACTTAATTGGTAAGAAACAAATCTAAACATATTATCCAAATGGTAGATTCAGCATAAAAACAAGCTGATAACATCCCAAGCCTCTTATCACATAAAATTTTGTCCAAGTGAAAGTACTGGAATAAGTGACAATAAGACCCAATCAACTGCCCATATGAATAAACCAACTAGTCATATGACAACAGGATGTACTCATCAGAATTTTGTGTTCATTCAAAGCTATAATATGAAGGCACTTGGCACCCAATTTTGTGAACGATAAAAACGTAGATTGTATAGCATGCCTACGTATCACATTGAGGTATAAGAGATGCTCAACAAAGCATTTACATAGGTTTGTTCTCCCACCTTAATAGCTAATTTATGGGATAGGGTTCTCCATTAGGACATTGGCTCTTCAATGGAGCACAATCGATGGAGACTTAGGTAAGCATGAGACACCTAAGGGTGTGTTTGATATGAGGGATTTGGAGGGGAGGGGAGGGAGAGGGAAGGATTTTAATCATTTCCCCTTGTTTGGCAACGGAATTAGATTCTCTCCACTACCCTTCACATCCTCTTCCCCTCCACTACCGTCTTTTTCTCTTCACAACTATTGGATCAAAACTCCAATGGTCCAGATTTAATATTTTATAACATTTTATACAAACAAATAATGATAAAAAATAAATCAATAAATTTAAACTATTACAATCTAATCTGAACAGTTCATAACTACAGACTGTTACTATAGAGCAAATTTTTTTTCAATTTTTTTATTACAATTGTAAACTGTTCAGACCATATTTTAACGGTTTAAGTTTATTTATTTATTTTAATGACATTATTTTTATAAGATGTTAAATCTGGATTATTGGAATTTTGATCCAATGGTTGTGAAGAGAAAAGGAGGGTAGTGGAGGGGAAGAGGATGGGAAGGGTAGTGGAGAGAATCCAAATCCGCTGGCAACACACAAATTTTAGGAGGGGAGGGAAAATTTTTTAAAATTTTCCCTCCCCTCCCCTCCAAAATTAAGAGGGTTTGGAGGGAAATGGCAATATTTTGCCATGTTGTAACCATTACACCCATATCTTGCTATGTGATGACCATTATACCCATATCTTAAATAAAATAAGGGCAAAATTGTCCATATCAAAATATTTTTTCCCTCCCCTCCTCTCATAAACCAAATAAGGTAATATTAAAACTCCTCCCTCCCCTCTTTTTTTATAAATCCAAATAAGATAATTATTAAAATCCTTCCACTCCCCTCCCCTCCTCTTCCCTCCATTAAAATCTCTTCCCTACCCTTCCTCTCATTAAGCCAAACAGACCCTAAGCCTCACAATAAGTAATATGAGATACTTAATGGAATATTTAAGTAGGTTGGTTCCCCCACCTCAAAATCTATATTTTAGGAGATCCTACTCATGTACCCATTAATGAAGAAACTTTAAAATTATAGTGCAAAGGCAAACAATTAAGTACAAACTCAGTTGAAAAAAAATTACTTTTTCTGCGCAGCAGCAAAAAACAGCTCGTTATGCAAGAATGTCACATCACGGACTGTTTCTCTAACCTGGAAGAAACCATAAAAAAAAGTGAGAATTCTCTGGCACGATCACTATGAGCTTTCAACAACCAAACAGAACCATTAGGAGCATATTTCAAAGTGTCCCCCACAGGCAAAATGGCACTTAATTAAAGCAAACATATGATTAATAAACAACAAAGATGACGTTTAGGAACACGTTTTTGATGCAGAAGTATAATAAGACTACCTGAAACTCTTTAATTAGACTCGTATTCATCAAGTCCACAATTCCCAAATGGCCCTTACGCCCTCCAACAGCCATATACCGGCCACTTGAAGTAAACTGCAATGTGTACGGGCCAAGTTCTGCAAAAATAATACCCAGTAAATAGCCAAAAAAAATGAAGGTCAAATTAATAATAATATCTTTTTTGTTATAGGGGGCATCCAAAGCTTTAAACCAAGCCAAAGGTTGCATCATTTTATTTTTCAACATTTAGTAATGATTTTATCCAAGATAGCCGTAAAATGAGGCAAACGTGAAATGCAAGCAAAAAAGAATATTAAAATTCGACATTTTATGACTACAAATAAAATTCCTACTTCATTAATGATTAAGACTTATAAGAAAAAAAACAAAATGAAAATATTATGAGGATGCACGAACAAAGATTTAAATTTGATTTAAGATAATTATAGCCAGCAAACAATTGAAAACAACCTGGCAAAATGATATCATATTGGTTTCTTGAGCTTAAGATATCTACTTCTTTAGCTATCGCCTCTTGTTTGATCCTCCATGTCTTCTCTATGCCTTCAGCCTCTAGATAACCTCCCTCACTGGGCACAAGCCACTACACAAATGAAATTAAGGGTCAGGGAAAATGTATCATTGTGCATACAATAACTGACATCTTTCACTAAGTTGCAACATCCTTTAAATTTGGATCTAAAAGTCCCAAATAAATCTTGATTCTCAATATGAATTCAATCTACAAACATATGTGACTCAATATCAAATAATAATGATCCAGATATGTTGAAGAAGATCCATTTAAAAATGTTGCATGTGACTTTGAGATCTAGCTCATACTTTTGACCCCATAGCATATCAAGGGTAATAATAGTCCATCAGGAAGGGTCAGAGTATATAAAGCTTCCTTTATCAATTTGAACAAGAAAAGAGATATTCATGCTTTGTTTGGAGAAAATAGATAATCATTAAAAACATTCTAAACGTTATGTTACGTACAATAGTAGAAATATGTAAATTTATATAAATATGACAAGTTATAAAACTCCATTTTAGATGAGCCACAACTTTCCCCTCTGGTGCTGTTCTTCAGAGGCACTGAGGAAATATTTGTCAACCCAGAGCCTCACGAGGCACCAAAGAGGAGCTTTCTGAAGAAAAGGTCAAAAGACTAACCTTATCCGCCTTGGCAGCAACTTTAGCAGATTTGCTATATAACTCTTCTCTAACAGAAAGTTGGCCCTTCAGTTTTTTATCTGTCAAAACCTGCAATTTATAGTTTGCAGTGATAATAAGCTAACATGATCAAATATCTATCTCTAAATTCTTGAAATCCAAATAGTTCGTACCTCCAAATTCGCACCTTCTCCTCTCAGGTACTTTTTTATTTTAAGATCTAACTCATCAGAAATATCCTGCAAAGCAAAATTATGTATCAGTAATAAATAATTTAAAATACCATGCATACGCTATAAAAGAAGCAATCCGTATTTCTGAACTAAAAGATCTAAATAATATACTGGTGCATGTAAGCTAAATTGTCGTTATTAAAATTGATACTTGCTATTTTGTGAGAACCAACACTACTTCTTAGTTATGATTAATACCCTTTTTTTTCATAAAAAACTTAACTTCGGAACGGGTGAAAATGCAAGAACGTCTTTGAAATATCCTACTCCTACACTTTTTTCTCTCTTCTTTTCTATTTCTCTACAGTTTTGTTTTAAGAACAGATGTGTAAGTTCTTGACTACCCTTGGGCTTTTTCAGCAAATGGTGTTTTAACGCCCCTCTACTTTACTTCGTAGATTTATGAAGGTATATCAGTGTGGAAGAGACTTCTGAGTTAGTCCTAGTTTAGAATTCTTATACGAGGTTTGGGAGGATTCCTCGTCCTTTGTTGTTGTAACGCTTTCTCCTGTCGTCCAGAAACCATTTTTTTTCCCCTAGTTAAAAGCAGACTAAGTATCACATAAGCAAAACGTTGCCAGAGAACTTTAATAGAAAAACTCAAACTCTTTACAGATTTTTCCCTCGATAACTTTGTCGCGTCCCACTGGCAAGTCTTCAATTAAGAAATTCAATTCAAAAACATAGCTGGTAAAAATCATAAAACACTCAATGTACCAAAACAGTCGCGATAAAAAAATTCAGGTACGGTCTCAGGGACACCAACTAGTCTTCGTATTGCGCCAAAATGAAATAACTAAAAGCACGTGTTCAATCCCTATTTTTACATTCGACTCTATAAATCGAAGCTATCCAACGCGTACCTGTTCGGTGGAAGGCTTGGCCCTCCCAAGAGTGTCATTGTCTAGCACCTCAGCCATCTTAGCAAGAAACCGAACTAATGGCGACACGAGGCACCGGCGGCAAAGGTCGAATATCCTCTCCCCACCACAGCGTCGCTTAAGCTTCAAACAGTGATACTCGAATCAATTCCCTGAGGAGACAGAACAGAGAAAACTTCTGCACAAAGACGGCGGCAGAGAAGGCAGGAAAAGGCAACGTAATAGATGGCGGGAGAAGACGCCGGCTTTGGGTCAGTGGGAGGGTTTGCTTGGGGTTTGGGTTCTTAACTTCTTGCAATTTGCGCTTCCCTTTACCCTGGCCCAACATTCAACATATTATTTTTTCGGCCCAGTGCTGTAAATTGATAAAAAAAAAAAAGGATAATTTTTTATTAAAAAAGAATAATTTTATTTACTGTTTAATATCATAAGTTTTCATAAAGTAGCACTTCCGTACTTAATATAAGACATATTTAACTAATTTGATTAAATTAAAAAAATTAAAAAAATTAGTTAATTATAACAAATATGACTTTTTTTAAAAAACATTATAACCATCTTTTTTAATATTTTTTTTTCTTATTTGATTATGGTTGAGAGAATACCAATAAAAATAATTTTAAAAAATAGATAAATATAAAAATAGATTTATATTTAAGGTAAAAATCAATTTAATAATTAAATCTTAATTTTAAAAAAATTTAGTGCGAGAGAGAGACGCGTGTCCTGCGAAGCTTTCTCTATTACGTCATGATCCTAGTTGGCGCTCATTGCCCCGGCCCCCTTCAGCAAATGTTTTCGTAAATAAATGTTGATGACACTTTCGTTCCCGAGGCGACGCATATCATCCCACCCAGACCCACCATGGCCACTGCCAGAGAGGAGGCAGAGCAGGTCATGTTTGGTGCCTTGGATAATCTTTTCCTCAAGACTCAAGTAAAGGCTAAAGATATAGGGATTCTTGTTGTCAATTGTAGTCTATTTAATCCTACACCTTCACTGTCCGCCAAACAAATATGGATTGAGGGGTGGCATTGCTAGCTTTAGCTTGGGGGGAATGGGTTGTGGTGCTGGAGTTATTGCGGTGGATGTTGCCAAGGACTTGGTGCAAGTTCACCGGAGCACATGCGCTGTTGTGTTGAGCACGGAGAACATTACTCAGAATTGGTACTTCGGGAATAAGAAATCGATGTTGATACCCAGCTGCTTGTTTCGAGTTGGGGGCTTTACAATTCTGCTATCCAATAAATCTGCAGATAAAAGGAGGACAAAATACAAGCTGGCTTTTCGATGCATTTATCAAGAACAGGACGATGCTGGTAAGACTGGCGTTTCTTTATCTAAAGACAACATCACCGCGCCTGGTCCTCTTGTGCTCCCAGCAGCTTCTGTTTTTTGCAACCTTGCTGATGAAGAAACTATTCAAGGCAGATGCGAAGCCTTACATGCCGAATTTCAAACTTGCATTTGATCATTTCTGCATACATGCCTGGGGTAGCCGGGTAGGGCAGTAATTGATGAGCTGGAGAAGAACTTTGATCTGCTTCCAGAGCATGTAGAGGCTTCAAGGATGATCCCTTGCCGCTCTGGGAACACTTCATCCAGCTCTATCTGGTATGAGTTGGCTTATAAAGAAGCAAAAGGAAGGATGCGAAAGGGCAATCGGGTCTGGCAAATCGCATTCGGAAGTGGTTTTAGATGTAATAGTGCAGTGTGGGAAGCACTACGTAATGTGAGGTAATCTCCAAATGGACGATGAGATCAATGATTTGTGGGACAAAATGGAAACCACAGATGTTAAAAGTTTCTTTTGAGCTAAACTTGAATAGCATCAACCATCAAGTCCACATCTATCTCATTTCTCATTTTGAATCTCCGAAAATAGCGCAAGACCCATGGCTGAAAAGGAACTTTTAAACCAGTCCCTATAATTTAGACATGAAAAAACATTCTAATAGAAATCCAAGTCATCTGAAAATAACTCTATTTTTTGCTTCTTTTAAAGTCAACAATGCTAACTGCCGCGATAACATTATGATGTAGTGAATCTGTGGAACTAAATCATATTGATAATTGGTGTTTTCTATAATAATCTCTTGACTGGTGAAATTGAGACTGATTGGGAAATATGATTATGCAATAATGCCCATAAGAGCATTAAAAAGATTTAGTTTGCTGGATGCTAAGATTCACCAGCATGTTAACCTTTAGAATAATTGTTTAGAAATGTTTTAAATTTAGAGAAGTGTTTTAAAATGAAAGATAAGGTTTTAAGTGGTTGGAAATATTAGTTTACATGCAGCATCATTTTAAAAAACAACAACAAAAAAAATCTTAAATTCCAAACAAAACACAGGGACAACATTAGGAAGAAAGAGAAGCACGTGCCTTTCAAAGCCAGTCTTCCTTCATCCGCCACCTCGTTGTCTCAAGGCGGTGGATGACGTAGGATGGGAGAAATGGGAGACGGAGGACTGTGTAGTGTGTAGTCCGTTATAAGGCAGTGATTGGTTTTGATTTCAATTTTTTTTTTTAAAAAAAAGTCTCCCCTTTCAGGATAATATGGTAATTTCAAGCGGCATTAGAATGGCAAATAAGAAAGCAAGTGGAATTAATGGGGCATGAGAATTGAGAACATACCATCACGAAAATTATTATTATTATTATTATTTTTTGGGGGGAGTGGGGAATTGATACAGACATCCGCATATAATCTGAAACCAACAATTTCCTGCGGCGCATTGCGAACAACTTGAAATGAACAATCGAATAAACAGCAACCATATAACTGCATGCTCACCAACCCTTTCCTCGGGGTTAGAATTCAGAAGCCACTAGTAAGCAATTAAGCGTGCAGTAATAGCGCTAAATGCTAATAGGCAAGTGGTTAACTTCACCAACTTTGTTTTTTTTTTTTTGGCCGGAACTTCACCAACTTTGTTGGATGCTCGGCTTTAACTGTACATGCTCGTCGAAGACTACTTACTGTGCAAGATTAAAAGCTTGCCCTTGCAAAATCTCCAATGATGAATTTTTTTAACAGTTATGACTGTTTTAAAAATTAAACCACATAATGCTTTATTGATATTCAAAATTTCAATATCATCATATTTTGTTGATGGTTTTAACTTTTAAGATTAAAAAGCTTTTTTTTTTCCTAAGATAAGGGATTGGCTTAAAATCTTATATAAAGTTAAAGAAATAAAAATATACTTTAAATAATTTATATTAGTCCTGTAACACTGGTGCTACTACCTCCGATTTTTATTTTGATTTTAAATATAAAATCCAATCTATTTTGTCTCTTATATTTATTTATTTATTTTTTCAAAATAATCCTTACAATAATAATAGTTCTAACTAATACATTTGATCTGTAAATATATTTTAGAAATGACAACATCTATTTATTACAAATAACTAATTTAACTAATTTTCTTAATTTACTTAATTTAGTCAAGAAGTTATTATATTAAGGAGGTAGCATGGAAGATAATCATGTTAAAAGCATTTTATCTACCAAAACGTAAAAATATTATATTTTTAAGCTCTCCCTACTTGATGAGCCCACCACTGTCAATGGCCTCTGCATGCGATAATGCAACTACAGGTGTGGATTCTATTCGCTTGTTATTAATCAATCATAACCCATGGGCGCAGCTTTGTGTTATAATATCAAGTTTATTTAATTCTATTTTGAACAAACCCAGGAATTAAATGAATTGAATCATCGAATGAAGATTACACGATCCAAGAAAGCTTTCCCACTTTCAAGCAAACAACTCACATATATCGGAAATTGAAAATGTTGGAAAATGGGATTCCTGAAATCAGTTTCTGACAAAATTAAACGGAAGCTCCCTAAGAAGAAAGTTCATCTGAAAGCCCATTGAATTTCTTCAAGGGTTTTCCCTTTTGTCTCGGGAACCCAAATGGCGACAAATATCACAGTAAAAGCACACACAACCCCGTATATGGTGAAGGTTCCTGCAGACAACGTTCATTTTAGTTAAACAAGAAAATATTAACCTCCAAAAATAGAGACGGAGAGAAAGCAAACTGACCTCCGGAGCTCCAGTCCAAAAGCCAATTTGCTGTCAATGTAACCAACCAGGCACTGAACCAATTAGCAAGGGTAGCAACACTTCCGGCAAGGCCTTTAATGTTGAGCGGAAGAATCTGCAATACCAATTTGACAATGTATCAGATCTCACTGAAAAAGCAACCAGTAACACAGACCATCATTTCGTTATTTACAGTCTGCAACGCGCCAAAAATGAAGCACCATCGCAGAAGTATATTCTCGTGCTGAACAAGAAAATTTGATTTAAAGAGTTTGATAAATGGGGCTTCATTTTGCTGCAAATAAATTCATACAGCATTAATTTATTCATGAAAAAACACTAGTTAATTCTCGTGACCCCAGCAATGGAGTAAGTAGGAGCACATATGTAGGTTCACAGAGAGTCTGATTAACAGCTAGAAGTGTAGGAAACTAAAATTCTCTTTCAGGAAAGAATCACTATGCCAATGAAGAAAAATTACAAAATGCAGTACCTCAGACATTATAATCCACGGAATGGCTCCCATTCCCACAGAGAAAGCAGCAACCATAGCCTGAAATAATAGGATATTTAAAATAAAATATTTGAATCAAGCATCTTAAAGGCTTTTTGTATAACCCATGTGAAGATATCACATACCACAACTCCAGCCACTGCTAAGATGCTCAATATCTTATATAAAATAGACTCATCTGATAAGGAATCCTGAGAACAATGAAGGAAAATTTACTGGGGTTAAAGAAAAAACATAAGAAACATAAAGGACATTATCTAAGCTGTTCATGGTGAGCTTGTTATTTCATTCTCTGAATTAACAGATAATCTATAGTCACATGTGCCAGATATACGCATACTTGAAGTAGATAACGCATCTTAATTTCCATCACAATGAAGTTAGTAACGTTATCACCTTTACATAGAATGAGACAGCAACAACTATGAGACTAATGGTCATTCCAGCAGAAGAGACCTGCAATTGAAACACGAATAATCAAAATCTTATCCACCAAGCAGATTCATATTAGAGTCAATTACTAATTTAGTCCCTAAAACATCACTTTTCTCTCAATTCGATGCTTCAAATACGTATTGAGAGACTTTATCTTGGATGACGAAAGTAAGACAAGAGTAATATTTCAGGGACTAAATTAAGAGGCTCTGCCTCAAAGGACCAAATTGAAAGGACAGTTTCCTTCAAGGATTAAATTATTAATGTATCCTCTATGTTATTAAACAAGATTAAAAAAATTTCAGACTCACAATAAGAAGCAACCTGCGACCAGATTTGTCTGCCAACCACAAAGTTACACAGGTGGCGAGAACCTGAATCACATATGAATATATAATCAGACTATGATTTAAGAGTAAAACAAATGGTAAATGACGTTATAAGTTTCCTTTCAGCTAAACCTGAACAGCACCAAGTCCACTTGTGGCTACATCACTTGAACTAATCCCTGTTTAAAATAGGTTAAATTATGAGTTAAAAAGCATTTATATTAAGAAGGACTAGAAATGGAAATACAAGCCGTCTAAAATAGGCTCCATTTTTGCTGACATGATAATATCCTGATGCCGTGAATTTGGGGAACTCATCCAAATTGTTTGTTCCTAACACTAGAAAAACATTTACATTATTATGGGGGAATAGCCATTACCATACACCTGATGAGTGCATTATATAATTGTATAACTTTTCTAAATTTTAATCAAGCTGTTCATTGAATCGTACAGGGATTGCTTTAGGCCAAACAAACATGAGATACTGATATTTAGTAAAACTGACTCATGGTTTTCCTATATTGCACTGCACCAATGGTTTTGCTTCAGATGATAACAAAAAATAGTGTGAATTACCAGCGCTTTTAAAGATGGTGCTGGAATAGAACAGAACGCCATTGATTCCAGTAAGCTGTTGCAGAATGAGAAGGCCAATTCCAATCTACAAGAGAAGAGTGAGAAGAAAATGTTTAGCCTCCAATAACTCATCCTTCCGCAATCTAACTGTTGGGTAGATGGATGGAAACCAGTGCTTTAGATAGATAATAAATACCATTAACGGTAACCAGTATCTTCTTTGTTTGAGTTCTGCAAATCGAATTGTAGTTCTTCTGCCAGCAGATGCAACAGCCCTCTATAGAAAGACTCCCAAATACAATTTAGCCCAATGACTCTGTAAATGTCTATCAGAAAATGGAAATGTAAGGATTATTCATTGTAACCAGATTGTAAATCCTTATTACCTTGATTTCACTAACTTCAACAGAGATATCAGTATCAAACCCTCGGAGCACTTGTAAAGAAGTTTCAAATTCTTCTGTCATGCCCATTTTTGCCTGTAATTGGGGGGGAAAAAAACAGATCAAGAATATGATGTTATGTCAGATGACACTAAGAAAACATTGATTTGAGAAGCTTACCAGCCATCTAGGAGATTCAGGAATGAAAAATAAACCAGGTATTAAAATTGTGCACGGCAGAATCCCTGTAAGTATAAGGGCATAAAATTACTTAATTTGAATTTTCCGAACACTTTCCTTTTTCAGTGACAAGAGGGCGCAGAGGGAAAGATTCCCCCTCCCCCACTTTATGTGCAAGTGAAAATTTTATTGTAACGCCTTTGCCCTTTTGAAAAATAAGTGCGGATATTTAATTCTCATAAACTAAGATTCTAAACAAGCATGGATATGCTTATCTACATTAGCATTTTCGTCCTTTAAAACAGCCTGAGCTTGGACCAAACCAAGATGCAAAACAGCCTGAGCTTGGACCAAACCAAGATGCAAAAAGATCGTGATTCTAACACACTAGTGCCTAAGTTCGAGTTATAATAGGGTTAAACGCGTGGTGCAAAACATATATGTACAGAAATGAGGGGAAAAAAATATGAAATGTTGTTTTCCAAATTATTTAGATGATTATAGTAAAATATGTATTTTAGGGCTAAAATCTTAAATGAGAATACTAATAACAAAACTTATTTGAGAATTAAAACCCCCTAAATTCATATTTTTATGCCAGTAAATCAAATACGTGGATAATTCACCAATCCACGAAATCTTTTAGAGGAATACCTAGTACCGCAAGTATTCTCCATTGAACAAAGAGCCCCAGCAAATAAGCCAGCATAATTCCAATGGTGACAGAGAGCTATGCAGAAACGAGAATACCCGTCATATGAGTTACCTGTTACCAAAACACCAATCCAGCAAATCTAGGAGATATTAACCAACCTGGTTGACTGAAACCAGAGCTCCCCTCAAGTTTTGGGGTGATATTTCAGCTATGTACACTGGTACCTGTGATTTTGAGCAAGAATCGGCATTCAAGAATTCTGTCTCACGCAATGCCACAACTACACTAGAGATAAAACACTTGAGTTACCGTATAAGATATTACACCGACACCGAATCCTTCCAACAGCCTTCCTAAATATAGGAAAGAAGTATCCTGCAAGACGATTAACAATTAAAGAAGACAAACTCACGTTTGCAGTTTAGCTGGCTTTAGATTTGCTAAATAAGATAAAACCAGGAAACTTAGATATAAGTGCTCACTTTTGCAAATGAGATTATCAGCCAACCAATAATATTAGGAACCGAAGCAACCATTAAAGCCTGTAATTTAATGCAACAAAATAAAAGGGGCGATTATTAGCCCAAGATAGTAGCCATCAAATTGTGAAAAGGAATGGTACGCAAAAGAAATGATTCCAACCCCTTTTCGCCCTATATACTCAGCAACCTGGCCACTAGTTATTGCTCCGACCATGGCACCTACATTGGATAAAGAACCAAACAAAGAAAACTGCACGAGAAATATAAGTTAGTACCTGGGAAGTTAATATTATACAGACTCCGATGGAAAGGAGCCAATCAACAGGGATTCAAACCTCGGAGACTGAAAGCTCAAGATCTTTGATGATAGCAGATTGGGTGGGGGATGTATAACCCGCCTAAAAGAAATACCAAAGTCAAAAGCAAGTATCAATGAATTTTTACATTCGTGTTGGGGGTGAAACAGGTGGCAAATGTCAAAGCAAAATCAACCAACATTACTTTCTGTCCTTCCTTTTTGCTTACAAATCCACCAAAACAAATGGTGCTAAGCTCAGTTGTCTGATTAGGTAGTTGGTTGTCTCGCGTGAAATTAGACTATAGCAAACAAATTTACGGGCATGGCAAGTCATACCGTAAAACCAAACTGAATAGGACCCAAAGCGACAATGAGAACGCATGCCACGACGGAGATGGCACTGTCGCGGATGGCCTGAGAAGAACCCAACAAACTGGATTGCCTCGAACTCATTCGATACCAGCTTCCCGTGTGGAGGAATGGTTTCCTGAGATCTCTTGCTTCGTCAGAGTCACTCATTGTTGTATTTGGTAAGCTCCTGATCAGAGGCGTGAAGGGATTTGTTCAAATCAAGTTCGCTCAGAGGGGAGGAAAGAGTTTATACGGATGAGCAAGAGGTGATTCTCTTGTCCTTTCTTGACCATGAACAGGAGTGGTTCAGCAACAGCCTAGCACTGAATTCAGTCTCCGACAGAAGATGGAAGCAAAGGGAGTTGTAATAAAACGGGCATTTACGCACGAGGTCAGCTGCCTACCCTTCGTCCCCATCTGTAATTCTCAATTGTTTCTGTAAAATTCACCAAATTCAACCCTCCGGTTTACTTCACAAAAATGGTTCTATATATTCATTTCACCTCGCACAAATGAAATCATTTTTTTAAAAAAATTTTATACAAGACACCTCGGCCCCTAAAAAGGTACAGTGCAAATTTCGCCGTTACTCCAGCGCAGTCAGCCTCGCTCAGCTCAGATCTTATCCGATAATTGTTGAAGAGCAAAATCCTCGTGTATTGTTTTCAGATTATCACACTCAAACGCAATTTGGTGGCATTTTTTTAAATATATCTCTTCGTATTGTCTAACTTGATTGGTCATGGTTTCCTTTTTATTGATAAAAGCACCTTGATCTCGATTTTGTTAGATTTTCGAGAAATATTAAAATGGACGCGTGATTATTGAGATCATTTGAGAAAATATTATCTCACTCTTTTTTTCATTTGTATATGAGTGACCAAGTCTTCAGCAATCGTGTGTAATTATGCTTTCATAATTTATTGAACTAGGTGAACATAAGCTTACTAGTTGTGTTTTGAGGACTTGTGCTTGTTAACTGGGAGTTTTGGATCATACGCTGAGAGCTCCATCCATGTGTTTGCCCGGCGGAGGGATTGTTGCCGGAGAAGAACGAAATAAAGTTAAGAAAAGGAGTGAAAGTTGAATATTGATTAAAAAAAAATTACAATGAGGTCCTATACAACAACAAAAAATTTCCAAATAAGTTCTGGAAGTTATTATTCTCCACCCTAAAACGTATTAATACAGGTTACTTAGGTTATTATTAGATTTTTTAGTAGTTATTTCTTTTATATGGGATTTGATTGTAATTCTTCCTTCATAGAACGATAATTGTACTATATAGTTGTCACAAAATAAATATTTAGCTTCATATTGTTGTAAACTCCGTCTATTATGTAAAAAATTGATAAAATATTTTATATTTTATATTGATATTGATTATTTCATCCATCCAGTTATAACCGATATCCCCTCTGGCCTTTGGATGCAATGTGCTCTTATCCAGTTTCAATTTCAAGTCTATACGATATACATCATATTAAATAAAATATAACTTTTTATTTGCAGCGTGAAAATTAGGACAAACTTTAGGCACATTACTTATCTATCATAGCTAAATTTCTCCAGTTACCGCATTTAATCTGAAAACCGAGTGTTTTTTGTGACTGAAAAATGAGTCTTAGCAGAAATAAGTTATATCATACATGCCTTCTTCAAAATGTGTTATTCTAATTATAATACCTCATTTATGATTTATAAATAAGATCTTATAATTAGAACAATATGTAGTATCATCAGTGCCTTTTTATTTTGTTTTGTTTTGTTTTTTTGTTTTGGATGATATCATCATTAAGACTTGAGATTAGGGGTGAAAACATGCCAGACAAGGCCAAACTTTGTCTTTAATAGGCCAAGCCTGTTTAGTAGCATGCTGGCTTGAGCCTAGCCTGTGGCCTGTAATAGACTCTCTTTTTTTCCAGCCTAAACCTGACTTGTATAAAGGCCTAGTCTGGCCTGAACTTGTTAAAAAAACTTGTAATTTTAAAATTTTCAGAATGCATAATAAAAAATACATTAATTAATAAAAAAATATAAAATATACATACTACATAATTATTATTTTTTATTATTATCTTTATTTAAATTTCAATGTCATGAGTAATGTTTTAAATCTTAATTACAGTTAATATTATTAAAAAAAGTTATAATTATATACTCATCCGGTCTTAATATAGGACCTAATTCTTGAATTGATTCTGGTCCTAAATATAAGACTCATTTTTTATATTTATCAATTTTCTCTAAATTACCTCTATGGATACTCCATCAATCGTAATCAAGTAGAAGAGGGAGAGGGGATATTAAGAAAGATGATTATGGTGTTTTAGGAAAAATATGTTAGTTTTCTTATAATTAAACTAACTTACATAACTTTCTTAATCTAATCAAATTAGTTAAATGGGTCATATATTAAGAACCGGAGGAGTATTAAAATTTAAAATAAGATTAGATATAAATACAAAATAAAAATAAAAAATAAAACAAAAAAAAGGCTAAGCTAGGCCTAAGAGGCTTTCCAAAAAAACCTAAACTTGACCTGGCTAAACAGGCCATTAAAAAAAACTTAAACTTTTTTCTATTTTCAAAAAGACCAGTCAGGTCAGGGCAAATATAAACCAGACCACAGATTCTTGGACTTATTTCTACCTTTACTTTTTTTTTGTTGGTAATATTTCTACCTTTACTTGACACGAGAGTAAAAGGCTAAGAGCATCCTCCAGTGAGACTGGCGCGCGCCCGTAACAATGTGCCCAAGGGAGAAGGCCGATGAGGCTGACATGGTTGCCACAGGAGCTCTCTCTCTCTCTCTCTCTGTGCGCGTGTGCGTGTGTGGATACGAAAGAGGGTTAAGCCGGAACAACAAAGAGGTGTGAGCCTTTTTCACCAAAAAACAAAAAGAGGCGTGAGCCTTGTGGACCGGACAAAGCCCAAGATCTGGCCACCAGCGAGGATTCTTCAAGTATTGGGCCTGCGAAGCCCGGATAAGTAGGCTCGATGGGTACAAGTCACGTGTAACACGCGCTGCGAGGTGGCGTTGGAGAAGAGGAGACCACCCAATTGACGGAGGAATTTGGTGCTGGGCGAGAAGCCGCACACCGAGCTACGTTCAAGGCTTCAAGCTAGTGAGAAGAGAAAGAGCGGGGAAGGAAGAATCTGATTAGAATTCAATTTACACGAGGGATTACATCCAAGTTACCGAAATTGTGTCTTCTCAATTTTTTTTTTTCACGCTCTGAGTTCAATCTCGTCATCATCTCGCATATCCATTCATTTTTTTGGTATCTCTAACCCTTGTCTTTGTTTTGGCATCGCCGACGCCGCCGTCGCCGTCACGTCACCGTTACCATCGTCATATTTAGGCTGCCTCGTCACTGCTGGCTGTTCCACCGTCGACCCGAGTTCAGAGCGTTTTGATCGAATCCCTTGCAAATGGGCGAACAAACCCAAGGTCAAGGACAGACCCAAACCCGAGCCCAGAGTCAGCCCCAGTCTATCCAGGATTCTGCCCCTACCTCCATTGCCCCCGCCAATTCAACTACTGCAACAACCGCCACCGTCGCCGCCGCTACCATTGCCCAGGCTACGCTAACAGAGTCCGAACTGAGTAATGCTCCTTCGCAAACCTATGCTCCGCCTTCCAAAATCCCTTTACGCCCCCGAAAGATCCGGAAGCTCTCTCCGGACCCAAGTAACTCTCAAATTGTCCCCGTAGATAACCCAAAACCTATCCCGACCACCACCTCCTCTGCTAAGACCACTGGCGGCCGGAACAACAAAAATGTTCAACAACGAACTCACATGGTTCCCAGGATCGTTGCTAGGTCACTATCTTGCGAAGGCGAGGTCGAGATCGCTTTGCGCTACCTCCGAAACGCCGATCCGCTTCTTGCTTCTCTAATTGACATTCATCCACCTCCTGCCTTTGACAGTTTCCACACTCCATTCTTGGCTCTGACGCGTAGCATTTTGTATCAGCAACTTGCTTATAAAGCTGGCACGTCAATCTATACCCGCTTCATCGCTCTTTGTGGGAGCGAAGCTGGTGTTCTTCCGGAAACAGTTCTTGCCCTAACCCCTCAACAACTTCGCCAGATTGGGGTTTCGGGCCGGAAAGCTAGTTATCTTCATGATTTGGCTAGGAAATATCAGAATGGGATATTATCAGATTCAGCCATTGTAAATATGGATGATAAATCTCTTTTCACAATGCTCACGATGGTTAATGGGATTGGATCTTGGTCTGTTCATATGTTCATGATTTTCTCTCTCCATAGACCGGATGTTCTTCCGATTAATGATCTCGGTGTTCGCAAAGGGGTTCAGCTTCTTTACAATCTTGAGGAGTTGCCGCGACCTTCTCAGATGGACCAATTATGCGATAAATGGAGGCCTTACCGGTCAGTTGCTTCTTGGTACATGTGGAGATTTGTGGAAGCAAAGGGAACTCCTTCAAGTGCCGTGGCTGTGGCTACTGGTGCCAGCTTGCAGCAGCACCAGCAGGAGCAGCAACAACCGCAGCACCCATCACAGCCACAGCTTCTGGATCCTATAAATAGCATGTTTAATCTTGGGTAAGACTATAAATCATAGCATGCTTAATATTCGTTTTGTGCTCACTCTTTTAAGCATCGTTTAGTATTGTGACTGAGGCATGAATTGTGTCTGTTTGGTACACAGAATGGAAGGGAATGGAAAAATGAGGAGAATGAGGAAATGATTTTTGTAATGGGATATATCTTTTGTGCTTTAAACAGGAAAAGTAATAAAAAAGATATGTTCTTATTAAGTACTGATGACAAAAATATTATAGATATTGCATATATTGCTTATCATGGTATGGGTGACTAAACGGGGCCAACATGATTGCAGATAGATTTTCATGCCATTTGAATTAGAGAATAGCTTTGGAACCCTCTTTTTAACTTCCCAGCAGGCGAGGTTTATAACTTGTTTTGGACTATCAGTTGTTCTGTGAGATGTTATAGCCTTCCAGAAACAGGCATTGAATATAACCTTCCAAGTTGTCAAGCTGTCCTCTCATGGAAGAAGAATTCTGAACTTTGAAGGATTTGGTCAAGTGTTGTTGCTACATCCATGTTCAAGAATATGAGTTTTGGTACTCATTAGTGTTGACAAGAACTTGGTAATGGATAAATTCTGCTGCCATTACATTATGGCAAGAAATTACCAGAGAAGGAAGTTGGTAATTTAATACATCACTGTAGGGAAGTTTTCCATGGACGAGTACCTTGCCGTATCAATATTTGGCCAATTGCAGTTGATGATTTTAACTTTTCTTAATGCAAGAGGATTTTGATTTGTCAATCAAGATTCGATGCTGATAGGTCCTTCTTCCATTTATGGATGTCTCTGTGTTTCGTGCATTGATTGTAATGAAGAGCTTTCATTTCTCTATTGAAGAGAGCGGCCTGCGTGAGATTAAGCTGTTCAGATTCAGCTTTCATTCATAAGAAGAGTTGTTCCCCAAGTAAATAAGGAATACTAAAGGAGGAAATAAAAACTAGGTGAAAAGAGAAGGAAAGAAAAACAGCATACGGAATAAAAAATGGGGAAAAAAGTTTACCTTCATCTGTTTTTGAAGAAAATAAAGGGTTGTGCTTTTCTCACATGATATGGTAATATCCACTCACATAAGAATGTCCATATCTTGTGTGTTCCTATAGTAGTCTAGTCTATCTCTGTCTTCACTACTGAAGCTGCTCTTTAACCCTTTCTTCATTATTCCCTAATCCCCCTCACCTCGTTTCATAAATGATAAAGTACCTCATGTTTAATCCCACGAACTCCTGAAATCCTATCATTCAAGAACCACGAGCTTTTCTGCTTCAGCTACTGTTTTCTAAAATTGAACCATTTTTTCCTCTATCAAATCTCGATGTTTCCTAATGAGGAATTCTGTTTAACTCTAAGCTACTCATTCATTAGTTTTAGATGTTGAAATCTTACTTTTTAAGCAGGTAGGAATCCGACTAGAGGTCTTGGGCTGTTGGTCAAATTTCAATGTACCAGAAAAGAATCTAATCTTTAGAGCTCATCTTACTTTCCGGATGTTCTTACACATATCTGTTTGAAGTGTTACTTTTAAGTAGGAATACCGAATTGCTTGTACTAGTGGAAATCCCTAATTACTTGTATTTTTTCTATGACATGTTTTCTTTTGGGGGAAAAAAATCTTCTTGGCCTTACTTTGTGGCTCTGTTTATGTCATAGATATTTAGCCATGTATATTATGGATCTAATTTCACCTGGTTTTGTTACCACAAGGTCAGGACTGATTGGAGAGAAGTTTCTTCGTCAGATGTTTGAAGCTTTATTATTATGCTTGTCTGGTGTCTTTCCAGTTGTTTGTTTCCTAGCTCGGTTGATTGCATATGATGTTAATACTTGTAGCTTGCCAACAGATAACGTGCTCATGCATGTCTCATCTTCGGTGTCATGTGATATACAGGGCTGCCTGTGCTTGGGGACAGTGATCGCCGGTTGAATTGAGAAGTTTGTGATGAGATCTCGTTTTACTGCCTTCGGTAGCACCAAAATTCCAAAGCCAAGCTATGAAGTGAGTGTACTTAATAGAGGATCTTGGTGGGATAAGTTGGGTAACGTGGGCATTGAAGCATTAGTGTATGTTCAGTAATTGCAAGATTCAATAAAAAGACAATCAAGTTAGGTCTATTCTGTTGTCGAAGTTGTAGGTCGCCTGTTTTAAGTTGTGAAGTCGTCTTTCATAAAAACAGGGCTTATCGGAGTGCGGTGCTTCTGTGCGTCTGCGCCATGGTGATGTGGTTTGGCCTCCTTGTACGTGGTCCTCTTTGGGGTAGTGGATGCCCATTTTCTGCATATGCGTCCTATAGATTCGCTGATTCCCGTCTCGTCCTTCCTTTTATTGTGACCGGCAATTTTTATTTCATGTGATTCCATTAAAATTCTAAAAATTAAAATTATAGAAACATTAAAAAAATTAAATAATACAAGTATATGCGTCACACAGTTAACAGCTTTCTGTAAAGCTGCTGGCCTGGTAGAGTCTAAGAGAGTGTTTGGGTAAGATCAAAATTATGGTTTCAGAAGTGTTTTTATGGCATACAAAGTAAATATGTGAAGGGGTTTGTCTTGGTTTGTAGAAAAAAGTTTCTGAAAAGTGATTATTAAGGTATCTAAATACTTTTTTAATGTGATTTGCTATAATTGATTATTGATGATTATGATCACAGCGTAACTTAGATTTTGTTTGTTGAAAAGGTTCACTCAATGAAATTTAAACCCGAACAAGTAAATACGGTAACTTATTGTTCTCAGACACAAGTAGAGCCGGTAATACGGGCTAGGCTCACGGGCCCAGCCCGCCAGCCCGCCAAAAAAGGCGGGCTTGGGTTGATGTTTTCCCAGCCCGCCACGGTGCGGGCTACTCTAGCCCGCACCGCTTTTGGCCCGCTCCGCCGCGGGCCAGCCCGCCAGCCCGCTTTTTTTTTTTTTTTACTTTTTCTGATTTTTAATACATTATATAATATAATTAGATGATTTTGACCATTAAATTTCATATGGACATTACCTCATCTATATCATTATATATATAATTAATTAAGCACTTCATATATATGTATGGTTATATGAAGAGCACTATCTATCTTTTATTTTTATATCTATTTGTCATTAGTATGCACGACTTCATAAGATTAGATAAATATGTGATTTTCATATAGTCATACACACACACACATAAAAGATTTACTTAATTAATTTGGATAAGAAAACTAGTTAAATTAATTATTTATAAAAAATATATATGTTAGTTTTTCTTAAATTTCTTCTAATATTATAAATTAATTCTCTTTCTTTTTATTAGGATCCATTACTCAAGTTTAAAACTCGGAGCCTAATTTCAACATTTCAAATTAGGCTTAACTCATACTAATATAATAAATTTTAAAAAAAAAAAAATTTAGGCGGGTTCGGGCTGGCAAAATGCCAGCCAGCCAAGGTGCGGGCTACTTCAGCCCGCACCGCATTTGGCCCGCACCGCGGCGGGCTGGCCCGTATCCGCACTGCCAGCCCGCTTTCCCAGGTCTAGACACAAGTACCCTTAACACGTGGTATGTAATAAAAGCCCGATTTTTCCGTGTGCACTATCCCTGACATTTTGTGAACAGTTTTGCACATCACTGGTACGGATTTGGTAATTGATCTTTTGAAGCCATCGTAGAAGAAAACACAAGATACACATTCGTGAACCGTAAAGCATGGTCATCGTATGATAGAAGTAGAAACATCTTAAAAGCATATAGAAACATTTTTTGACAGAATAGAGCTCAAGTAAATAAAGCTCGGGTGGAGTCAATTAACAGAATAATTTTGTTCGGAAATAATTGACAAGAAGACTGTCCCGGTGGGGAAAATTGCATGTTTATTTATTCTCCATGGCAAGAGAGAAAACAACGTCTTGATCAACTGTGTGATCACAATCACTTAATACATTTATCTGAGGGCTTGTTTGGAGTTGTGATCTATTAATATTTATAAGCATGTTCACGTAAACTATGATAAAATTCTTTTTAAATACTTACTAGGTACCTCATATTTTATAAATGACAGTTAAAAAACTATTTTTAAACCGTGTCAAACAAGCCGTGATTTTGACATGAAAACCCTTGGGCATAGTTGATGGGAAGAAATTGGATGGATACAAAATAAAACGGATTTCTAACTTCTCGTAATAAACGTCCACACTTTCAAACCAAAAGAAAATCCTTACATTTGTCTTATACAGCTGTTCAACCTTTTAATGAAACTCTCAAAAACCTTGTGGAACTGGACTTCTGTTAAAAAACTACTTCGAAATTCATTATTTGAACCTCACTATGTTTGTTTTGGCAGATTTTTCAGGGAAAGTAAACACAAAACAAGTCATGTTGCGCATAAGGTATGATTCAGTTTTTCAAATAATAATACGCAAACAAACATTGAAATCGGAATTCAAATTAAGGAAATATATTTTTCATAAAAATGCAGAAGTCACGAAAAGAGGGCGGCTAACTACAGAGACAGATTGTGTATTAAATAGAAATTGCTTTTGGCAGACGGCAAAGTAGAATGCAATCCCACCACATACAACATCAACAATGCGACGCGATTGTGATTTTGTAAGAGCAGCTCAAGGACCACCCACTGGGATATTCTCACGGAATATCTCTTTGTTCCTTATAGTTCTCTTAAATTTATATTTGTTTAAACTTATCCACCTAGATGATACATAGAATTGAATCAAAATCCACAATAACTCCGACTATAAAGTGACACCCTCAAGCCTCCCTGTCTCGCAATTCGCAGGCAGAGCACACCCCACCATGCAACACGAGAACTATGATCCTTCCTTCCCCGACCAACCTGTGGTCGACCAGTACCTCCCTGTTTGGGCCAATCTACCGTCCTTCCGGTCCAAGCCGGCCTTCATTTGGTCCCATGGAAACTCCAAACCCACCACTCCCCTCACCTATTCTCAGCTCAATGCCTCAGTGAACCTCCTTTCTTCTAAGCTCCTCGTTCCTTTACAGAGACGCGACACTGTCATCATTTTGTGCCCTCCGGGACTTCAACTTGTGAAGCTCATCTTTGCGTGTCAACGTGCTGGCCTTATGAGCATCCCTATCATCCCCCCTCATCCTTCTTTTTCTCGTCCCAGTCATCACCATCTTATGAGGGTCCTTTCCCAGACAAAACCTAAAGCTGCCTTAGCTCATCCTCACTATATCTCCAGCGTTCAAAGCTACTTGTCTTCTTGTCCCCCCCGCAAGGATGAGAACCTGGCTCGCATGTTACAAAAAGTACATTGGATCTCCATTCACGAAGATGACGGTGTCAGAGATGGTAATGTTGCGGTTTTAAATAACCGTACTTCTGATTCTACACCATACAGTGGCTGCGGTGCCAATGAGGTTTATTTGGTTCAGTACACGTCAGGTGCCACTGGGATTCCAAAACCCGTGCTTATGACTGCTGGCTCAGCCGCCCACAACGTCAGAACGGCAAGGACCGCCTATGATCTTCATCCAAACAGCGTCATTGTTTCGTGGTTGCCTCAATACCATGATTGTGGTCTCATGTTTCTGTTACTGACCGTTGTATCCGGGGCCACATGCATCCTGACCTCCCCAGCCGACTTCATCAACCGTCCAAGACTCTGGCTTGAACTGATGTCGGAGTTCAAGGCCACGTGTACTCCTGTTCCGTCATTCGCACTGCCCCTCGTGATCAAGCGAGGTGGGCCACACCAAGGAACCATTCCCATAAATCTTTCCAGCTTAAGGAACCTGATCCTCATCAACGAGCCAATCTACAGTGACTCCGTTGAAGAATTTGTTCGTGTTTTTATTCCATTTGGGATGAAACCCTCCTCCATCTCTCCTTCTTACGGGTTGGCAGAGAATGGTACTTTTGTTTCCACCTCCTGGAGGGCTGATGATAGCTATTCTAGCTTTCCGGGGCTTCCAACTCACAGGAAGCTTCTACCAATCGCAAGGCTTTCTAATAATCCATCTCGAGAGGACATTGACATTGTGGTTGTGAACGAAGAAACTTGTGAAGCGGTTGAGGATGGCATTGAAGGAGAAATATGGGTTTCATCACCAAGCAATGCATCTGGCTACCTCGGACATCCTCACTTAACGAGGGAGGTGTTTCATGGGAGACAGAGAAACGCAGTGGGGAAGTGTTTTGTTCGAACAGGAGATTCAGGGGTTGTTAAAGGAGAGCAGAGGTTTCTGTTTGTGACAGGTCGGTGCCACGACGTTATTGAGGTCCAAGGTGGTCGAAGGATTCATCCCCACTACATTGAGAAGGCGGCATATAACAGGTGTCCCAAGTTTGTTAGAGGAGGTTGTATTGCGGCATTTCAGATTTCAGAGACCATAGCACTAGTGGCAGAGATGCAGAGGATTGAGAAGGATAAGAGGGTTTTGAAGAGAATCTGTGAAGAGATGAGAGAAGGTGTTGCGAAAGAAGAGAGGGTTGAGGTAGGAGTGGTGGCTTTGGTGACGAGTGAGGCGTTCCGAAAACAACTTCGGGGAAAGTGCAGAGATGGGCAGCCAAGGAGAAGTTTAGAGAGGGCAAAATGAGAGTGATGATGGAGATGAAATTCGGAGATGCAACATGCGGTGGAGATGCCCCGCAGGAAAAAGCAGAAACTCGGATGCTACTAATGTCTCTTCTGTGAATGCATGGCCTCTTGGCTACGTGGTTTAGATTTCATCGGCGGATTTTGTCTGTTTGGCTTTTGAATAACCAGGTGGGATGCACAGTGCCATAATTTTTAGCGTTATTGCGGTTTGGATGCTTTTGTTTTATTATTGCCCGTATGAGCTATGACTGATGAATAGCCGTACCTAGATTTTAATTAAAATTTACAATTATTTTAAGCACATCTCGTGGATTGCATCAGCGGTGAAAGCTTAAAACAAATGTTTTATGAAGTTTATCTGTACTGTTTAGGTAGATTTGCTGAAATCCCAATCAATCCTGGTTCTGTTTCCGTTCAATACTTTTAGGTCTTGTTTGGTAGGAGAGAATAGTAATGGGAATGGTAATGGGATTGGCAATGGGGCTTTTATTTTGTGTTTGGTAGGAAGTAATATGTGGAAGGAATACATGTATTTATTTTATTTTATAACAAGATATATAAAATTAAAAGACTATAATACCCCTTGGTATTTTAGAGCTTGAGACTCCAACCTTATGCACTCTTTTTCTAATAAAAAGAAGACCACATGGTCATATATATTGTTTTAAAAATAAATATATTAAAATTTGCCTCATTTTACAATAAAAATAAGTAAAAATAAATTAAACATTTTGAAAATCAGAAATTTTTCACCGTATCCCAACAAATTTAAATATAAAAAATTAATAAAAATTTAAAATTTATCCCAAAAAAATTATTAATAATTCCTTAAAACTATAATAAAAATTTATCACTAGGTCCTTAATATTATAATCTACTTAAAATTTAGTAATACATTTTAAAAATTAATAATATATAAGATCAAAAGATAAAAAGCAAATGACTGTTTTCACTATAATTTTCTGTAATATTTGTTCAAGTAAGTAAGATAATCCATATCTTACTTCAAACGGCCATCAAAATATTCCTACCTGAAACAAAATATTTCAATTCTATAACAAAATATTCCTGTTTGAAACAAAATATTTCAAGTCTAACAAAATATTCCTATGTTTCTCATGAAAAGAATTCATGAAAATATCCCAACTTCAGTCACACAAATATCAAAGTATTCATCAGCATATTCATGGAGATATTATTTCACGAATCACATCAACTTTCCCCTCTTGAGACATGGCAAAAAATCCAACCAGTATGCTCTCATCAGATATCATCTTGACATAAGCTGCCATACGTTCTTTGTGTGAAAGTCCTTCAATCTTCATAAGATCACCATAGAGTGACTCATTCATCCCATCCAAACGTTTCTTACGTTCAACCCTATCTAGACGCATTCCCAGACGATCACTTGCCTCCATCAAACCTTCAGAAAATGAACGAGCAACTGTCTCAATACCTTTGAGTAAGATGTCATCACGATAAGCTCTTGTGCGCTTTCGCTTTTTGGACCCTGAACTTGCATCAGATGAAATGTGCTCAGTTTGATTGTTGACATGTGAAGTGTCTTCCGGATGTGAAGTGTTAACATGTGATATATCCATATCAGCATCTGGGTCAGCCTCAAGAATTGAATTGTCCAAACCAGTCTGATCTTGAAGCTCCTCAAGGACATCTTCACATGTTTGAGCATCCTTGCCGGTTGCCCTGTCCTTGCCAAACATGTCATGAAGCTCATCATAATAAGAGAAAGATTTGTTCCGGAACTTAGCTGCCTCCTTGTGCGCTTGTAAGGATAACACAAGTTACATTCATTAATAAATAATTAAACAACCTGAAATACAATTATGAAATTAATTGTAACTTAAACAGTTATGAAATGACCAAATTAGATTTTGATATATGGGTGTTACCGAAATATTTTTGAAATTGATGAAATATATGAGGACAGGTTTTATAATTCAGGATATAGGTGAATGTAATCTAGCATAGATAAAATCAATTAACAATAAGCAGGTAAACTGTAAACTACCTGATGAAGATAAAATCGATGAAGTGCTAGCATGGCAAATCAGACGAGGGAGATCAAATCAGTAACTATAAAATCATTGACAAACTATTTACAATCTCAGCATTATTAAACGGATTCATGTTTGTGATGCTATCCATCTTCTAAATCCACCAAAATTTGTGAATCGAAGAAGATTAAAAAAAATTGTTGATGAAAACTGAAAAAACAAGGATAGCATTTATCTTACCAGTGATTGAAGATAAACAAAGTGACCGAGAGCGACAATGTGAGCGACTGACTGAGCAATGGAGTGAGCGACAGAGGAGAGCGGGCATGAGAAAGATGGAGATTGAGAGCCGAGAGGAGATGAGATAGAGGCAAAAATGAGAGGGACAATTTTGTCTTAACATTATTGTACTATGGGTATTTTTGTATTTTATGCTTTTTAATCCCTAGATTAAAAAGGCATTACCGAGGGGAAGGTGGGATTGTATAATCCCACTAATGTGGCATTGAACAATCCCTGGTAATCTTTAATCCCTCCTACCAAACATGACAATTTCACCCAATCTCTAGTCCATTCCCATTCCCTCACCCTCAATCCCACCAACCAAACGTGGCCTTAGTGTAATTATACTTAAAACTATTATTACTATTTCAAATAATAATTATTAAATTTAAATGGAAACTATATTTTAGAAATATTGTTAAATTAGTGTTAAATTATATTTAACAATAATTATTAAATATAATTATGAACGTAAATACTTTATAAGATTTATACATTTTTGACGATTTATGTACCGATAAATAATTTTAATAAATTAAATTCAAACATAATCAATTTTTTTAAAATAACTTATAAAAATTTTGGCCAAAAAGATCACTTATAAAAAGAAAGTATCAAAACAAGAATCAAAATTAACTAGCATTTCTAATTAATATCATTTTTAAAAATTATCACCATCTAAAATAGTATTGGAGGCCTCAATTTGCAAATAATAATAATAGTTATAAAATGATTGAGATGCCCCTCAAACTCTTATTCCCGCCGGGGGGAGCTATGAAAATTATAAGTAATTTTGCGGAATTTACGATACGTCTTAATTAATTACGCGTTAACCGTGAACACACTGTCAGAAGCCTTGAAGGGACATAAATTGACGTAGTTTAAGAGAGAAGAGACAATAAGACACGAGTTTGCGCATTTTCGCATGTTGGCAGCTGTAACGTTAATTGTGGCAAACCAATTGAACAGACAGGTGAAGATGATGAGAAAGTATGATTCTATATGAGCGTTGGCACATGAAGCGGCACACGATCTAAACACACGTAGGGTGGTGCCTGGAGGGGCGTCGTAAAACCAATGCAATTCCCCGTGCGTCACACCACCGTCCGCATATCTATATACATATTGTTTGAATACGTCAACACGCCTTATGCTGCTTCTGGACTTGACGCTCCCGGAGCTTGTGCTGGAGATGTGGCTGCGCCAGGCACTGCGGCCTGCAGGGGTGCCTCTGCCGTGGGGCTGGCCGCCCCTGGTGCTTCAGCCTCCGACGTGGGTGCGGTTGCTTGTGCCGCGGGTGTCGCTGCGTCGCTTGCATATGCCCCCGGTGCGTCGGCGCCTGGTGTTTGTGCCTCAGGTGCAGCTCCGCTGGCTGTTTCGGCCTCCGGTGTGGCTGCGCTTGGTGCGGGTGTTCCTGGAGAGTACGCCTCTGGCGTGGCTGCGCTTGGTGCGGGTGCTCCCACAGAGTATGCCTCCGGTGCGGGTGCTCCGGGAGAGTATGCCTCCGGTGTGGCTGCGCTGGGTGCTGGTGCTCCAGGAGAGTATGCCTCCGGTGTGGCAGCGGCGGGTGATTGTGCCTGGGGTGTGGCCGCAGCAGGGGCGTTTGCCTCGGGGGTGTCAGCTGCCGGTGCCTGGGCCTGGGGTGTTGCCGCCGCGGGTGCTTGAGATTCGGGTGCAGATGAGGGTGAATGTGTAGGTGATTCTCCCGCCGGAGATTCTGCGTCTGCCTGTGAAGATTCATCCACACCTATGTCTGCAAAGTCCTCTGCATCTGGCTCATCCGAAGAAGATCCTCCGCCTGCTGACGCCGTGGGTGCGTTTTCATCTGTGTATCCCAAGTTGCTGGACTCCAACACATAAATTATGCACACAGTTAAATCCTCTCTGTTTTTTTTTTTTTTTTTTAAAACGACGTAGGAAAAATGGAAAACAGAGGGAGAGACACCGTGCGATAAGGACTGAAATTGAAACTTACTCGGCGTTGCCTTTAATCCAGCTAGCCCAGACGGATGATTCGGGATCACCGCCACCGCCGCGAAGAGCAGCCTGAGCATCATCTATGGACTGTTGAGAGATGCCCTGCGCTGCCGCCTGATCTGCCAGACTCTTCCAGGGATCGTCCTGACCCACGGCCCAACGCCATGGCAGAGCCACCACTAATGATATTACCACCACCAATGCTATTTTTGTCATTTCCCTTAATTATTAGTGCCTATATGTATACTAAACGATGGTTGCAACAATGCAACGCTGAATCGTACAGTATTCCTAGTATTTATAACCCAACAAGATTGCTGCTGGGTTGCCTAAGTTCACGCCCGCATCTCGCGCCCTCATTTGTTATTTTTGGCTCAATTTAGCTGTTCTCCTTACGGAACCGTAGGATTCAACTAGTTTGTTTTGCTGGATCAGCTCCTAGCTCTTTACATCACAACATTTTTATTGGAATACCTTCTTTTCCGACTTTACTTGTAATAGCCATCGTCCAGTGGTGGCTTTCCCCATATTTATTAGTGATCCATATTTAGTTACATGCATGCAACTTTTATCATTCTTCTTTCTAATATATTCTTCCGGTTCTAAATATAATACTCTTTTTGTAGTGAAAATTACATTATAAAAAGAGTATTATATTTAGGAGCGGAGGAGTATATTTCTGATCTTTCAGACATTGAATGCGATCATCTCGTTTTTAATTTTGTGCTTAGGAAAAATGTATTCTCCATGCTCTCTCTCTCCCTCCCACGCGCACACGCACGCACAAACGCACGCAAGTCTAGTTAATGATTAATCACCAAAGAACATGTTCGCTTATCTTATTTACTCTTCCATGATGCAAAGTATTTCGATTGCTCCCTACATTTTACATAAGTAGAGAAAAAAAAACTCGCCTAAAAGAGCGGAAACCGAAAGATGAAACATACAGCTTCACATATTAAGCGCTATGCATTTCCTCATATTTCTTACAACGAGTTAAAATAAGGGGAACATGACCACATTGCTCATACACAGAAAATTACAAAAAAGACTGACACCCAATGAAACTATAGAGGCTGCTAGGTTACACTTCACTAGCGCATATACCTCCACAGATGTCTCATACAACATCCAGTAACTTCATAGAGCTCAAGAGTCTTGCTTCAACGAAGATTTAGGTTCCTTATCATCCCGCTGAAGAAAACATGCAGATACAGAGTAAGTAAATGAGGGGTTAATAATAGGAAATGAGGTTCGAGTTCTCATCCGCTACTAATGGATTAAATACAACATTTCCCCGTACCTAAAAGAGCCACTAATTGGTCATTATTGAACAAGTCAACCCCTGCTCTCCATTGGAAAATTTAAACGGACCCAAGAATTACCTATGATTTGAAGAAAAAGATCCAGGAATTTCGTTTAAGATATGCACGCCAGATCGGCCGTTTTGTGGCAATGTATATATGCATTAAGGTGGTCAGCATCCAAACTAATTAAAAGGACCATGTGCCCGTGATCTAAAATCCCAAGGATTGGATTTACTTTGAGCCCGCTTTCTCTCCGATGGTTCTCTAATTTATTTGTATGAAGAGATGATAAGAAATTAATTGGTGTGTAAACAGAGTCAAGATCATTGAAACTATGAGTGATCAAGGGAGAATTATATGAATAAATTAATGCAAGGTAAATGCTTGGAGCAACATAAAGAGAAGGTTCTGCGTTGTACTGTTTGAAAGGACTAATCCAATGAGAGTAATGAACTGTGTAGAAGATGATGAGGCCATAAAAGTAGGTGATATGATGTTGAAAGCATGTTGATGTGATCCTGATAATAGATAAAAAGTAAGACAGAGACATTGAAATGATGGGATGAAGAGATGATACCAGGGGTCCTGGGCTGTTCGCCTGGAGTGAACATATCGGGGTAAAGGGATCTGATCACGCTCAATTCGATTGACGTCCTCCATGAGGATCTCATAGTGCCTTTTCACTTCTTGTGGCGATTTTCCGGCCACCGCGTTGGCCACATGTTGCCACCTATCTGGGTCTTCCGGCCCATACACTGCAAGAGCATCCTCAAATCTTCTGTTCTCTTCTCTCGTCCACCCCATTGAAGACCAACGTGCTTTAGTTTGGGCTAAGCGTGTCCCATTCTACCTCCTTAAATAAGGGAGAATCCACCCTACTGTTCTGTACAAGGTGGGGAATACTCGAATGAGATAGGGGGTCAATTATTCGCCTTTTCATCGCCCACCGGGCCATTCAATGTTCATTAGCCAGTAGAATTTCTTCACATTTTTTACAGCCTGGTGGGGGATTAGATCCTCAATCCTCCTCGATAAGGATTCCCCAACAATATAAACCTCCACCGCTAAAGCAAGGCTAAGATATTCTACTGGAATCTCCATCCTCTCTTTCACTTAGACTGCAACTTGCCGTAATATGCTATCTTCGTGGACAGTGTAATATTCCAATCTCAAGTTTGGGTTCTGCTCATCTCATATTCGCGCGGTCCATGCAGCACGAAACTATCGGTACAGTACATTTGAAAATCGGGGTTAATGATATTCGCTCATTGACTTCAAGAATTTACCCAACTTGAGAATCGGATTTGCTTGCATTGCCAACGTCATGTTAATATCACATGTATGGATTCTTGTGTTCTATAGTCTACCTTACGTATTCGTAAGGCAACTGATTCACCAAATACAGCTGGCCTGGTGTTTGGATTTTAGAATTCAGCGTCAGATGATGGGAAGATTACCGACCATCTTTTTTTTTTTCCGATAAAAGAACTAGTTTGATATTTAATTTGACTTTGTGTATAAGACTCAATATGTTGTTTCTCATATTTATTTATTTATTTTTTAAATAGTCTTTGTAGAAATTAACATGTTAAATGTTTTATTGAATAGTAATTTTAACTAATACATATGATTAGTATAGATATTTTAATAAAGACAACACATATTTATTACAAACAACTAATTTAACTAACTTTCTTAGTCTACTCAAATTAGTTAAACTATTTTTTATATTAAAGATCGGAGATAATATATATTTATTTTGACAGAAAATGTTGAATCTGAAAGTTCAAAAAGAATCTCGACTATGTCAACCATGAAAAAAAATATTCTTCCGGAAAAAAGTAAAATTTTTAAATTAGGCCGATAGATAAAATTCACATTTGAGTAGGGCGAAAAAACCATCATGCTTGTGGATCTTCTTGTCGCGCCGTTTAACACTATGAATTCTTTGTTTTTTCAGTCTGTTTTAAAAGAAAATGATAATCGATTATTATTATCATCCAATCTTTAATGATATAAACAAAATAAATTTGGAATATAATTACCAACACACAAACGCGAAATATATTCGAATAGTAAATGTCAATATGCCATTGAACTAATGTCTTATCGAAGACAGACGAAGGGGAACCTGAGGACTACAAGGTGATAAACTAACGAGGCGTGGGCGTTGCCTGGCTAGTAGTATTCCCCTCTGATATAATCATTGAGTCGCTTCAGTTCTCCGCTTTGCTGCTCCATCACAGCTCTTACCACATCCACCATCGAAATCATTCCCACCACCTTCCCATCAATTACTGGCACATGCCTTATGTGATTCTCTGCGATCAAAAGTCTCTCATGTTTCATCATCTCTTCCATCTTGTTTCAACTCAACTTCCAGTAACAGAAAACAAAACAAATACCTGTCATAATTCTCATTGCGTGTAGTATGTTCATGTCAGAGGTCACCGTCATTAGATTTCTCTGTTTAACGCAAATCATGAGGGCAAAGGTCAGAGAAAAAGGGAAAGAGATGCAACCTGGATGGTACTGTTCAAACAAAGTCCAAGGAATGGTATGAAATAACCTCATCAGTCATAATTTCACCAACTTGTGTGTACACTGGAGATCTTCCTTTCGCAATTATTTTCTTCAAGCAATCTATCAATTGGTTCATGCCACCGCACACAAATTAATCACAGGATTTTTCAGTCAAGAATGTTGAGTCCGGAATGAGTTTCGACGTCTTTTTTCTTTTTGGGAACTCTGAACAAAAGTTACCTCTTTCTGTGACGACTCCTGCTATATGACCCTCAGGCTTTAGCACCACCAGTGATCCAATATTGTTCGTAGCCATCTGAATTCTCAAAGAAACTTGGCTAACATATATAGATGTCAAAGGAAAATGGAGGTATGTTCAACAATTCGAACTACTTACATTCTTCATGGCATTAATAACAGCATCATCAACTCGGCACCAGAGCCATGAGCCGACTTTTTCTTCTCCCTTGGACAGTAGTACGTCGGAAACTGTAACATTTTCCAACCCTTTCTGCTGCATTGGTGGGGACGACGTGACACATCCGAAGCGTGAATATACGCTTTCCATGTTGATGATTCCATTCCCGTGGAATTGTAATATTGCAGGCCTTGGGGGGTTTTGGCGCAGCCTTACTCCCCGCCAAATTCCTAGCATCTTTTGTGTTCTCCCTCTGTTCAAATCAAAATAAAAATCAACACACAGAAATAAAACTAGCGTAGGAGATGATAGCGTGCCCTGATGCAGCTTCTAGGAATACTTGGAAATGGGAAATGATATCTACTGGGGGACAAGGCAGGTCGTGGAACTCTTCCACGACAGGTATTTCAATTCATCGTGAAAGGTAAAAAGAATATCTCCTTGCCATCGTTTACTCTGTGAAGGTACCTTCTCCGGCAATTCTTTTCTTCATAGGGTGTATGAAGGAAGGCACTTTCTATTTGATGAAGTTAGAATATAACGCTTCAGCCTTGGGCCCTTCATTCACACAACATACCAAGCAAAATAAATAATTAAATCCATAAATGACAGGATATGCTGGTTACGTACGGCCTACGGGTTTTGGTTCATGCGATTCGATTCAACCATTAAGGCTCCGTCCTCTACTTGGTTCTATGAATTGCAACACGTGGGTGAATTGCAAAATGAACACCGACTGTGCCACAATGAGGCCAAGTATATGATTGGAGACTCCTTCTGTGAGAGGCAAACAAAATTTATTTTCTCCTGCCTCACAAGATTGGAGTAGTTTGCAGACATTAAATTAAAAAATAGGTCAAACAAAGCACAAAAGTCAAAAGGTGCCGGCGGAAAGGAAATATAACGTGGCACTTTGCAAAATACATGACCAGGAAGAATATTCTTTTTCATGCAAGATTAGCTACAATATGCATGGAGAAATTAATAACGTGGTAAACTTGCCAATTAAACACCAAGTCTGACATCAAGGTCAAACAAACTTGGCAACTACAGGTGAAGGCGTTCATTGGCGTAAGAGTCACATCCCAACTTTTTCTTTTCGGTTTATCGTTTGAAGAATATATGTACATGTATGGAAATGGAAGAGTGGCACAACGTTATCCCATCATGAAACAGGGCGATATGATCACTCGCAAGCAGGTTTGGTGTCGAAACTGCTCAAGCAGATTGCGAAGGCTTGAAATGCAGAGAGTGGATAACGGTAATCCATGGTGAATATGTCCTTTCCAATTTTGCCAAATTGCAGCATCACCCTATCCTGTTCTGCCGCTGAAACATTTTGTTGAGGTTCTGCAGCAGTTACGAGCTGGAAGTTCTTTACTGAGGCCACCGTAACACGTCCCTTGAAATTCAAGCACCAACACTGCAGTTGTTCATGCCACCTAGGAGCTTTATTTTTCAAAATCAGTGGCTCCCTTGTGATGTGGCTCGATTCTGGGGGCTTATCTTCGCTATTGGAGCCATACTCAACTCCTGGCTTTCTTTCTTTCGAAATGGGCGTGGAAGATGGATGCTCATGAGGGAATCTAGTAAATTTCAAAGGAGTAGGAGCAGTGCCCCCTTCTTGGATGGCAGACACTGGAATTGAGTGCATGGTACACCGCATTCTCCTTGGACCTCTTGTGCGGAGAACATTGAGCTCATATGATATCGTGGCCACATTATGCTTCGCCAGAGCAGCCCTTTGAAGAACCTGCTTCGAACGGATTCTTTGCCGCAATTTACTAGTCAACGGAAGGGAAGAATCAAGCGGGAGTTGACTATCCAAGATCGTGAACTTGGTACCTAGAAAATTAGACCTGCTCATTGCTCACAGATCAATTTAACAATAAAAGAATGCAGCAAACAACAAGATAAGAACCTTGAAGAGGTGTGACTAACCTCAGCCTTCCAACGTACGTATTGCTTGCTTTTGAAAAATCATCTGCAACCAATGATATTATAAACTCTGTACACGTTGTCCGTCTAATCTTCTTTGCTGCCAGTAGCAGTTTACTCATATCCCCAGAGAGAGCTGCAAAACAGAGTTACATATCCCAGTAGTAACAATGTCTATACTAATAAATGCTTCACTTCAAGGGAACTGGTGGGACTTCTTCCCAAAGAAAAGATGATACGAGACGTCGAAATAAAAAAGAAAAAACAGATTAAGATACGTCAGCAAAGAAAATCTAGTCCTCATGACAGCAGCTGCAGTTACATTAGACCGACCTACATTGTTCAACAACCTAAGTAATTGAAAAGAGCGAGTTAAGGAAAAGTAACTATTATTTGAAGAAAAAAGTTTTTTTCCCCAGCCAAGAATTACTACTGCCATACCAGGATATAAAAATTTAGTCTTCACGATAACCGTTTCTATAGAGAGTAAAATTACGTGCTCACTTAAACTAGACGATCGAAAGAATTTGCTCGGGCAGAAGATTGCAACAAAGTGACTATCCACAATGATGGTTCGACAATTTCAATGCCACCGTTTAAACTCAAAAGGAAAACTTTTAACTCTTCACAAGAGATATATGCAGCAACAGAACAACCATATTACCTGGACTTAAACCAAGATATAAAAGATATTTCGAAGTCACCCTTTCTCTCTTTATAAAACACTGGACGGGAGTCTCTCTTGGACCAGGCTAAGAGGCAGAGAAGCAGTCAGCACAGTTTAATAGGGGTGAATCACAAATCATTACTCTCTGCTCATGAATTTAAGACAGATAAGTACGTGGATAAATTGCATGGGTGATATTACCTGCTTCAGCGATATGGGGAAGGTAAGCCAACCACACTGCTCTGGCGTCTTTACCACCTCCTCTGTTATTTTCCTCCATGACCTACAAACTGAGGCACAAGCTACAACCGCACGCCGGCCAGGCCATGAAGTTTCGCTTGCTTCCACCCTCTGAATTATGTCTAATAACAACTCAGATGGTAAGTTAGCCCAGGGGCTCTGCTGAGTCACTAACGAAACTGGTGAGGAGAATTCAGGAGCAATAAGAGATCTTCCACGGCAAGGGATGCGATTTGCTTCTACCCCTCTTGTAGAAATATTTCCCATGCCATCTCGAATATCCCTGAGCTCACGAACAAAATCTTTGAAAGGCATAATGATTGGGCTAACACTGCAATTTAAGTTGGTGAAAAAAAAAATAAGAAAGAAGAAATTGGAAAGTTTAGAGAGATTTATGACACATCTATATAAGTACAGTGGATATACCATTGAAGCCGTGAATCACTAATTGATAATGGACAGTTATTAAGTACCCAGTTGCATTGTTCGTATTAACATAAAGAACAATTATGGAATACCGACGGGGGAAATTTTCAAATTTGCCGGGAAAGAAGTCTTAAAGGAAGTAATAAGCGCTGACAACGAGAAAGTAAATGAAGTGTTCTCAGACAAGGTAACATTATTACCAATGAAGATAAATATATTATCTATCTCGACTCAAAAGGAGGTACTGTGTTATTTACATGTCCCATGCGTTGCCCGGCAAACCAGTCTTTCAGTCGATGCAAAACACCGAATGCGAGACGATGAGGGAGGAGCACATATATGGTCGGGTAAAATGCAAAGAGAAGTTAGCATGTGATTGGAATCCTAGATCCAAAAACCTTTGGCATTTGAACTAGCGGCACAGATGAAATGGAAAACTGAAAAAGAGAAGAAAAGAATAATGAGAAGGCTCAGGAATTAAGAAGGAAGTTCGTGTACCGCGACTCCGAGAGGCAAGTGCCTAGAAAACCACAGATTCTCAGAGAGAAGTTGGAAGACAGAAAGGATTAGGAGATAATGGGGAGAAAATGAGGAGAATGCTTCCAAAAAACTGAACCACTTACCGAAGCCAATGTCTCGGAGAAAGCAAAAGGCTAAGATAAGAGAGTGAGGAAGGAAGAGATAAAACTAGGGAATGGAGATCAAATCGTGGAGTCTTCTGTAATAATACAGGGAATGGTGAGACCACCCTCAACGTCTTTGCAGCAGTGCGCTATGTCCGGAGACGCTCATCGATCTTCAGGTTATTGGGGGGGGGGGGGGATGCGTAAGAATGGTCACGCGGAGGAGACAAGCGAATATTTGGGTCTTCGGTTAATTAGGTGTGGGCCCACCCTGGACGCTGCTTCGTTTACCGTCAATTCAGCCCATCACAGCAACGCATGGTCAAAGCGTCAAACGCTCTTTCAACGTCCCCGTCATCCTCTGCTGTTGACCCCCAAATTATGAGTTTTGTATTTTAATAATTATTGAGTTTTTTATTGCACACTGTAATTAAAAAAAACATAATTTTTAACGACTGTATAATTTCCGTATGATAATACTAAACGAATCCAATTAAATTAAATTTAGTTAAAAACTGTGTACATATTGCAGTTTTATTAAGGATCATTGTTGTGTCATTACCCCTGTTGTGTTGATACTTAATGTCGCTTTTCCAGAAGAAAATATCTGTTCTATCTTAAATTTAAATAACATCAGTCAAAGGATATTCGTTAAAGTCACGTGTGTCCCTGATCAATTTAGGACAGTTCACAGCGATTAAAGTAAAGATTTTATATATTTTCATTAAAAATTAGAAAGTCGAAATAAAAAATTTGAACAACGTAACTAAAAAATCTGAATTAAATATTATGCGTGGGCTGCACCTGGCATGTGTTTGGATAATGAAGATGCACACATAGGAATTAAATTAAGAATAAGCAAGTGAGGGCGATCCACCATACGTAGTCGGAATTAACAAAGCAATGCTGATCGCGGTCACAATGTGGAACGCCCCACTTGTATGGTGGAATAGTGACTAATGACTGTTTTTATGATTTGAACATGGAAAAATCAAGAAAAGGAGTAGGTAACGATGGAAATATGTCTGATATTTTTGGAGGATTCACTCGCCCATTCGCTTGGGTGTGGGTCAAACAGTACAGATATGAGAGTCAATTCAGTCACCAACTTGCGCAGCCGACGCTTCGGTTGATGGGAGAACAAAACTTGCATCCGCGGATTCGATGAAACGTAGGAGTTGGAAACGCCACCTAATTTTACTTACTAATAATTAAATGACACCTCTAGACGTAGGAAGTGTGTTGTTTGGTGGTAGCTAAGGGGATAGTGATGACTGATGGGGAGCTTGTTAATGAGCCTGTGGCATTTAAGTATTTTTTAATTCTACATACGTTGTTCGATTTCAAATAATAAATAATTTCTCGTATTAAATATTTTTTTAATAAGTTTTGTTAATCTCAATCTCAATCATAATCTTTATCTTATTTTTAATGCTTCGTGCAAAATGGGAATCCCGTGATACTGAAAGTTATTAACTCATGGCGACATATAATTGATAGAGAAGTTGATAAAGATAGCAGGCATGAGGATAAGTCAAGTGAAATGTGGTTTCAGAAGTGAAGGACAAATGGGATAAGTGAACCAAGCAGAGGCTGGAGTTGAGTAGATGCATGGTCGAGGCTGTTCTGCACAGTGTAACTTGGAGAGCATGTTCACTACTCTCTGTCTTATCATGACATATAATAAATTAAAGTCCAATCAAATAACTTCCACGTACGTGAATTATTGCAGCCCCTGATTTTGCGTAACCCAAAATTATGTGGATGATGAGCGTGAGTAGTGGATGATATGATTGTGGTGTGAGTTGTATGTTATAAAAAAGCCAACAAGGACGCAGACGGACGTCTGGTCCCTCCCTTTATTCAGTTCACTCGTGCCTCCAGTCCCGAGTCTGTGTGCCATTTTATCAATCATCCCGTTCCTGCCGCCTCTACTGTATTCCTCACTCCCATCTCAATAATCATTATTCGTTTATATATTTCCTTTTCTTTTTTTTTTGGTACAATTTTTTTACTATGTAGGCACTGTAGAATTTGAACTCGGTTCACCACGTGTTACGAGAGATTAGTTTCTTTCGCTACATGTCTAAACCCAAATCCCATTGTTTTGTCTTTTTAATTTTTTGGGTACAATTCATTTACATATTTCCCCGCATTAGTCTCTGGGCATGTTATTGTGGGTTTCAACCAAGGCACAGCCCAAAGCAGACAATCTGGGCTTGGGCCTTCTAGGTTCGTGTGATTGATTGCTGCTGAGAGTCCAGGCTATGTTTGATTTCCTTTTGCACGACTCGGGTCCATGTTAAAGCTTTATGAACTTTGTTGTGTAGTTTTCTTAAATGCCAAAAACAAATTTATCTCTAAACCCACAGTTGAGTCGAGGCATTCATAAGTTCATTTGTCCATTCTGCATTTGAGCCAAACCCCCGGCTTTGGTAAATTCTAATCCGAACGCGTCTCAAGACTCATTCAGATAAAGAGAAGGGCGGCGCACCGAAAAAAGGCAAGACGCAATTAATCTTTATCTTTTTTCGGCAATTAATTAATTGAAGGAAACAGACAGATTAAATGATCACACGAAGTTATTTTGTTTTGCATGAGCGCCTGTCCCTAGAAGAATCCTAAAATCTTAAATGACAGTATAATCCAAAACTTGGTCTAGGAATAGAGTGGTTATCTTTCGATATTCCTTCTGGATTAATCCATTTTTATTCGTTCGCCAAATTAGCATTAACAGGAGGATAAAGTCTGATCATATAAAAAGATTAATGTAATATTCAGTGAGTATGACTGTGAACTGTACTGAATATTGTTGCTTATTCGTCAAAATGCATGGGCTGGTCGAGTGATCGCGAAATGGTGGTGGCAACTGGCAATAATGATAGATGATAAAGACACAAAGAAAAGCACAGAAAACAAAAGCAAAGTTTGGGGGCGATATTTTCTTCAGGATAACATTGTTTGGTGGACGTGGATCCCATTTGGATGGAGACATCCGCCACTCAAAGTGGAAAGCTTTCAGGCTGCTCCTGTTTTTTGAGGTTGTTGCCGATAGTGGAACTATGGAAGGAAAGCTAAGTTATGATGGAGACAAATAAAGAAGGGGGAGAGAGAGAGAGAGAGAGAATAAACCGAAACAAAACAGATATTTACATAAATGCATATAAATTGTAAGATATAACGAGGTTTTACGTCTATTAGCTTTAGTTTTCTTTTCTTTTTTTCCGTTCTTACATGGGGTTTTGGGGTTTTATTTTGTCACAGATAAGATGTGAAATTCTCAAAATTTTAGGAATTAAAATAACGCAATGGTCGAAAAAGAATTGAAAAGGTTCAGGGAAAACAAAAACAAGCGAAAGTGTCGGGGGGTTGTTTTGTAAACCTGTGGGAGTGGGCAGGCTTAAGCCTGGCTAGAATTAGAATATCACGTTTTTACAATGCCCAGACTAAGCGGATCTTCATAATAACCGTTGGATCTCCCTCATCATCTTTGCTGCTTGTGAAACGGGCCCCATCTCTCTCATTTTTATCCCCTTTAAATAAGTACTACTCCACACTCAAAGGATCAAAACACAGAGAGATCCAAAACTTCAGTATCTCATTAAGAACTTCACCGTTCGGAGGATTACTGTGTTGAATTAACAGAAGCAAAATGGGTTCTCTTATGGCGGGATGGGACTCTCCCACCATCGATCCTAAATCAGGTACTAGTTAAGCGTTTCCTGTATGTTTTGTTTCACTTCTGGTCGCTACCTGCACACTGATTTCTCAGGAGCCAATTCATCTCTTTCCAATCTCAGCTAAACTGAAGAGAAATCAGTCTCTCACCAAGGAAGAAATCGATTCTTACTGGAAATTAAAGAAGAAGACAGAAGAAGAACACCTGAGAGCCATTTCCAATTTATCAGAAACCATCAAGGTTGAAGACAGCCTCACACCGACCTAGCTTTTTGTATCCAGAAATATTAAAATGCATAAATGTATATTGCCAATTAATTAATATACAGATGATGCCTACAGGAGAACAAATACGAGGAGTCTGAGACGAAGTTACAGAAGTCGAAGAGCATGCCCTTGACCCGCACAAAAGAGTCGGTGGATGTGGATGCAGCAGACACACGCCTGGAACAGCTGATCAAGAAAAACGTGTGGTAATGTGTGTGTGTGTGTGTGTGTGTAACGATAATTCAGCTTCTTGTCTTTAATTAATATATTTGTGTTGCTCTGCATTCTAAATGACGGTGTGGAATGTGAGGGCAGGTGGACGAAGAGTAACTGGGCATTTCTGAACGAACCTCCGGTGATGGAGGCTGCTTCCAGCAGGTATGCATCGCAGTTCCACGTAGCCAACATGGGAGCACCCAAGTATAACCCCGCAGATGGGATTGGTGCCTAATATCAGATTCGCTGTTATAACTACGTATGTAATGTAGGGTTGTGTGCGCGCCTAGCGGGGTTTGGTCTTTATCAGTTATTGTTGTTTCCATATATTCTCCTTTTAGTCCTAAATATAAAACTACAAAAATTGTAGTGTAGTTTAGTACCGGAATAATATATATGACGGGATTCTGTGTTAAATAGAACTGCTTTTAGTTGTTTTTGCTGCTGGTTTAATAACATGCCAGTATACCCTTCGCTCGCCCCTTCCTTGCTGTCTTATCGACAACTTCTGCTTTCTGATCGCAAGCTTCTAGTCGATCAGTTTCTATTTTAATTTTCATGGTCATGAAAATTATTTGGTGATTTGGTGCGGGTGATCAATGATGTGTTGGAGTGTCGGCATGTAGATTTCAAGGTCATCTTAAACCTGGCGGGTGGCTAATTATGCTTTGATTGGCCACCTCCTCCCTCGGATATTTTTCATCACTTCCTCTTTTGGATAGTCATTGCGGATTTTAGCTTTCGCTAATTTCCATCCAGATGACGCGATGTATTAGATTTTTATTGAGCAGGGACGTTGACCCGCTAGCTTGTTTTGATCCGATGGCCAAAAATGAAAATTACTTATAACCCAGAAGGCTGTGCGCATTTTGGTTCTACCACACGGAATCCGAAGAAAGGAGACGCTAATTGAGTAAGGAGATAAGTCATGGGAAGAATGTATTACACTACAAAGAGTTTATATCTCAAACTTCTAGATAACGTGATGTAAAAATGAGAGAATTTAGAGCGCACAAAAGAGATTAGCTAGACAAAAAATTAGGAGTGAAAATAAGGGGGAAATTCTTATTTAATTGTGACTTTGTGAGTACCAATACTCTATGCATGAATTCTGTTTATAGATCTCTATATGACCTCTATTTATAGGCCTGTGATCATTAGATCTTAATCTTAACGTTATGATAGAATAAAAAGGAACATAATAACAGTAGCCATAAGAAGCTCCTTTCGAGTTATCTACTAGGGAGGTCACGAGTCTAAAACATTTAAAGTTTAAAAAATCCTAAGAGAAATCTAAAGGTTAGGTTAGGGGTTATGGACATCCATGTATATAATGTTTATAATAATCTACGACTTATAAACACTAATCTGTTGCTGCTCAAAGTATAATGGGATCATTATTATTTTATTTTTAATTTAAAATACTGTTCATTTTATAAGTCAACAATTATGAGGTTAACATTATTCTTTGCATTCCGCACTTTTAAGACAAAAAATTATTAAAATATTATAATAAATTAGAAAATTTAGACCTATATGCAGCAGGCGCATATCAGCCATATCTTTATATACTTATAAGGAAAAAAAAATCAAATATCTTTTGGGAAAAATTTTAAAACTAAAATTAAAACACTTGAATATTGTTATTGGGTCCTTTTGTTGCCGCGGGACGGTGAGGCAGGAACCATTGGGCCGAAAGATGTGACTATTGGGCTCTTGAGAGTTACGCAGGCAAGGGAGAAGTTAGGAGGGCCTTTTTAAATGAGGAGAGGACAGAGAACAAATGGGAAGAAGCTCCCTTCTGGTGAGCGGCTGAACCTCCGAGTTCTGACCTCGGCTGATTTTCTTCCACCTCGTGCGCGTGTGCTTTTAATTGATATTCTACCTCCAAGTGTTTGAGACTTCTGAGTTATTGACGAAACCATGGAATTTCCGATAATGGTGATGACGGAAAGCTAATCTATGTTATTTGGTGGGATTACGGAGGGAGCCAAACTCCAGATAAGGAAGGTCAGAACCATTTATAAGATCAAGTTTCAAACAAGTGGAACATGAACGTGTCCTATAATCAACAGAGAATCGAGTACATAACTCAACTATTGAGCTTGGCTGATGCCGCAAGTTTTTAACTCATGATTATGGTCTCACTGTAATCATCACCAGTTATCAAAATGAAAATTCGTAAATCCTAATCAATAATCGCAAGGATCCTGCAAGCCAATCCACAGTCGTGACTGAGACAAAACATATTGATCACACATTTACACCAATCAGATTTACACCAATCCTTTTTTTTTTTTAAATATAATAGACATGGCATTATTATTTGTGCAATTATATATTTATACCCATACAGTAGGTACAAAATTTGGTGAGACTCTTTTTGTCCAATTGTTGTGCCGTCATGCGTTCTCTGTCTCTTTCTATTTTCACACCAACAGCAGGAAAAAATGCCGCTTTGCTGAACAACCCATGCCAAGCCACGTCTAAATTTGAAACACATAAGCTATAAAGTAACGTTTTATCTTACCAATTTACATCGTTCCCCCATGAGCACAGATCGTCAGTCTGGGATCCAAAGCCATTCCCTTCAGCTGCTATCCAGTGAGGATTGGAGTTTTGTTTGCTTGAGGTGTTTTCTGGGAAGCAATTGCGCCGGTCCCTGATCAGTTTTATTGCATCCAGCACTACCATTATGGTGGGACGCCGTCAAGTTAGCTCCGGCAGGTAATGACACAATTGGTCCTTGTGCTGGTGCAGGGGTCAACTCCTCCGCAGCTACAGCCGTCGTGCACGGCGTTGTTTTTTCGATAGGATACTCTCTTTGACCCATCACTCTTCTATCATCTGCTACCTCCGTTGAATTGCCTGCAGATTGAAATAAGAGAAGAGAGAAATTAAAATTACAGGTCTCGGAGGCATATAAGCCTGCAAGAAGAAGAGCAGCAAATTCTTGGAGGCTAGTGTTTACCATAGAAATCGAAGTCCCGCTTTGAATTCTCTGACAAGAGAACAAGTGTCGGTGTGATGATTGTGAGGAAAGCCCAGAAGACGAATATTGGAACTATGGTTCTTTCACTCATTTGTTGGAATAAGAGTAAACGACTAAACTTAATTCATGCTCCTTTGCCGAATATATGAGACAAGAATTTTGCGGTTCGCAGGGAGAAAAAAGAGAGGAGACATGATGTGGGAGATGATGTTCTTAGCTGGCCATGTTTAAACAACATTTGTATAAGAAATTATGAAGCTAGTATTCCATGGATAATTATGTACTCATTAAAATATTATAAGCGGAGTCAAGGTTTAACAACTAAACTAGCGATTTGTTTTCGCGGTTGTTGGATGGTTGTTATAGACATAGCTGGTTTAACTAGACACCTATCTGGCAAATTCTTCAGCGTACAATCTCCCCATGCCCGATCGGCTATAAGACGCTTTCACAACTGAGTTCCTGCCACGATTCGGCTTATAATATTCGGTGGCAGGCCAAAGTAACTTTCAGATGGCGTTTAGTGATAAAACTTTGTCATGTAAACAATTAGTTTATTTACAACGGGAGCATAAAAATGAAAACTTTATGGAAGTACGCTAAGAAAAAACGCTTACGGGTAAAAAGAAACAACGTTGTTTTCAAATATATGGTAGCGAAATAGACTGTTGTCTTTCTCTGTGTCAATCTTCCTCAACAGAACATACCAAGATATAGAAGAATATTTCGAAGCCGCCCTTTCTCTCTTTATAAAACACTGGCTGGGAGTCTCTCTTGGACCAGGCTAAGAGACAGAGAAGCTATCAGCACAGATTAATAGGGTTGAATCACAAATCAGTACTCTGTCCTCATGAATTTAAGATAGATGAGTACGTATATAAATTGCACGGATGATGTTACCTGTTTCAGCGATATGGGGAAGTTAAGCCAACCACACTGTTCTGGTGTCTTTACCACCTCCTCTGTTATCTTCCTCCATGACCTACAAACTGAGGCACAAGCTATAAAACCGCCCGGCGGGCAGTCGTAACATGTAACGCCCCACTTGTATGGCTGAAGAGTGACTAATGAGTAATAACTGGTTTTGAAATTTGAACACAGGAAAATCAACAAAAGGAGTAGGTAATGATGGATATATATCTGATATTTTTGAGGATTTATTCATCCATTCAATGGGTCTGCGTCAAAGTTAAATACAAATGAGAGAGTCAATTCAGCCACCACTTGCACAGCCAGATCACATTGAAGAAGTCGTATTACCCGTCTCAAGAAATTGGAATGATGATGAAGAATCAGAGAATACAACCCAACTGCTGATAGATTAGCGAGATCAGGACACACTAATTACGAGATTTTTCGCGCCTTTGGTCAACTCTAACCCAACAATGCATCGTCTTTCTTGGACTTTTTAGTTTTATTAATTCGCTGACTTGCCCTCAGTTTTTGTTCATATGAATACCTTTTCCCTCCTCTCTTATTTATTTCTGTTTCAGAAAATTGAAAGAAATATGAAGAAAATGAAGCGATCTGCTTTGTGCGCGCGCCTGTACAAACACCTCCGTTTCTGGTCTCTGTTTATGGTCTTCATTTCCTTCACCAGTTTTTTGTTATACGTACCATGAAAAACATATAAAGTGGTCTTGTTCTCTCTTGTGTTTAGTGTCTAGGCATTGAACTCTGATGAACATATTTTGATAAAGGCTCCTGCAGTTGATAAGGAGCCATTTGTTCCCCCGGGGGGGGGGGGGGAGTGCCGCCATCGTTGGAGACGTTCAAGCTGGAACAGGATCATCAAGCTGGTACGACTGTGTCTTGAGAGGTAAGGTTGTTTGCTTGAGTAATGGAACGTAAAAACATTCTAAAGATTTCATGCACCAAAAGCTTCTACAATATTTTTCAATACCCTTTTGCGCACACTTTTATATGGGGCTACCATTGCCGTAAAAAACAAAGCTCTAATTAAGCAGCTTTCATATATTTGGAATCTGTATATCTTTGGTTCTCTAATGAAAATCAAATCATGAAATTCTGTTAGGTCTCTGTTTTGCAGATACACATGGCGGTAATGTTTGATGTTCCCTTCATGTGCAGGTGAAGTGGGACTAACATACAGGATAACTCCTTCATCCAAGTCGCAGAGTCAAATTTAAGTGGGAAGGTGTTGCCAACTATTACTGGGGACAATGCCAGTGTTGGTGAGTAATTTTCTTCTGCAATGAATGATCAGAGAGACGCTACTAAATTGTAATCAGATTTTGTCCTTTGCAGTCGGTAGGTCATAGCGCAGTCTCACATGGCTGTAGTACTGTTGAGGATGAGGCTTTTGTTGGTATGGGTGCAACACTGGTTGATGGTGTCGTTGCTGAGAAACATGATGCCATGGTGGCTGCTGGAGCCCTAGCGAGACAGAATACTAGGATTCCCCGCGATAAGGTATGCTGTCGGTAATCACATCATTTTCCTTTCTATAAAACTCATATCTTATTCATGGAACAGACACAGAGAGGACAATTGCTTCTTTCTCCTTCATTGTTCTTACAATTTTGTTATTTATTGTCCTGTTCACCAGCGTAATACTAAGCTGGTGAAGTATGACCTCCAGAAGCTAACTTCTCTATAACACAGACTGGACATCCATGCAATAGCATTAGTGGACACCCTTGTTAATCTCTCTTGTAGTCCTGACAAGTGCTTGTGGTTCTGTTTGAAATATATGCAGCCGAAAATGCCAAGTCCTTCGACAAAATTGAGTTTGAGACGGTTAACATGTCCGTATTTGGACCATCACCGTCACATGATTGGATTCCAGAATAAAATAGGTATATATGTAGAGAAGTTTAAGCATACGGAGGCACGGCTCATAACATAATGAGAATAACAGAAAGCAACTCTGGCAATGCAGAATTCACAGGAACAAAGATAATGGAGACGAGGAAGTCAAAGGGTTGCAGTAGAAAAGTGAAGGGAACTCGGTGGGATTGGCCATAACATAATGGAGGAAGAGGAACGCATGCGAAGCCTTGAAACAAAACATGTGAGCATTGAGGAACTCACTTTCGTATTCATATTCACTTCCAATGTAACAGCGACTTCAACCAAACAATCACATGGTTCCTGTCATTCCCTGGCCGCGTGCTTCTATTCTATACCTCAGCAGTGGCTTCAAGTATAGTATTGTGTTGGAAGCACGTGGCTTTTGCATAGGGTGGGAGTAGGACAACCATATAATAATGTATACTGCTCTGTATCACACCAATAATGACCAGTGATTTATAACACGAAGATGATGAACAATAGGAAAATCACCGTAAAGTCTACAGTCGTTAGTGCGTTAACAATTAAATACTTGATTGATTGAAGTCCGGTCTTCAAGCTTACGGGCGCTAGAATTTCAGACATTTGGAATCTAATAATTGCTGAATTAAATGATGAATCAAGATTCTTGGCCCTTAATAAATGCCCCTCTTCACTCCCAACTTGCTCAGCTCTCGAACACATCCCATGTGACAATGTTACTAGGTTTCCACTAGTTTATGCATCTTTATACTATCAAGTGATGTGCGCTTTCAGGCCCAAAAAAATAATAAAAAGGTGATGTGCGCTTAGAGATATAGAATGACTAATACAGAAGAAATTGTGTTAACTGTTGAGCCGTTGGAATTCCACTTCAGTGATAATGATACTCCTCCGGTCCTTAATATAGGACCCATTTAACTAATTTGATTAGATTAAAGAAGTTAGGTAAGTTAGTTAATTATAAAAATTATGACACGTTTTTCCTAAAATACCATAATCATCTTTCTTAATACCCCTCTCTATCTTCTACTTGATTATGGTTGATAGAGTATCCATAGGGGTAATTTAGAGAAAATTGATAAATATGAGAAATGAGTTTTATATTTAGGACCAAAACCAACTCAGCAATTGAGTCCTATATTAAATACTGGAGGAGTATTAGTTTTAATAATGTGGGAGGTGTGGGAATACTTTTGGATGGAGGCCGGGTGGGAATCATCTAAAGTGTTGCCAAAAGATTCTCCGTGATTTCTGCTGCCTCCTTTCTTCTCTTCTCATAATTTTCTATATCCATCATTTCCACCTATTATAATTAATAACCATAAACTCGAATTCTAATGGCCTACTGCCATTTTCATGCCATCATGTGTGGATTAGCCTGCCTGGAATTGGAACTGCTCCCAACCCTTACAAATGGCGCCGTTCATTAATTTTATGCGGATAATAGTGCCTGTTTAATCGATGAGTGGACCTCTTTAGAATTCAGTATTGATTCCCAGCCGCTGTCGGGCGAGCAACTTTAATCATCAGCCATAGTTGTTCAATTCTAAATATTCTCGATAATTTGAGGTTCTTGTCTTTTCCATTTGAATGCATATGTGCGAACACAGGGTCCTTCCGTTGCTTTTAGGTGAAACAAATCTTAAGGAGGGTCATAGTTGTTGATATCACTATGCACCACCACACACACTGATACTCAGTGGATAATATATTATATTCAAACAAGCTTGGCTCAAAAAGGGGGGCGCACATACAAGCACGAGGCATCTCTAGGCCTTTGAGGAAGGAGAGAATCAGAATATTAACAAATTGAAAATGTCTGGCGTTAAAAGGCAATCCAATTCTTGGTCAAAAAAAAAAAGAAGCAATCCGATCATTGCAAATTTGCAATTCGAAACCCAGTAATAAGTGCTCGTTGGATACGCAACCCTGTTTGTTAAAATCGGGGCTTTGCTTGGAGTATATTATTTCGTATTTATGATAGATCAAATACGCCGGGTGATTCCTCCCTTCTAGAGCCGGGAAAACGGGCCAAGCCCATCAGGCCGGCCCGTTTAGGCCCTGAAATTACGAGGGCCGGGCTTGATATTTTTCTCTTAAAATGATAAACAAGCCCTGGAGGGCTGGCCCTGGAGGGCCGAGGGCTTAAAAGGGCCGGCCCTGGAGGGCCGCGGGCCGGCCCTGGAAGGCCGCGGGCCGGCCCTTTTAAGCCCTTTTATAATTTTTTTTATTTTTTATATAATATTAATGTTATTAATTTTTTACATTGTTAATAATATTTCAAATATTTAGTTATTATTATCATTTTAAAATTAAATTTAGTTTTAGACAATAATTTATCTAATTAAATTTTTAAAAAATCGGTTAATTTAGACTTTAATAATGATTTGATTTATATTATATGCGTTGATATTTTTAAACTATATATCTATTTGATAATAGAATATTTTTATGCTTATATAACTTGTGATTCTATAATTTGAATTAGAAATTCATGAGTTTCAACAACAATGTTTCTCACATTAAAGTAAAATAATAGTTAGATTGCAAAATTCAAAAATAAAATTCTTATAAAGAAGAAAAACTTGATATTTTTGTTACGAAAGAAAAGCATACTTATGAAGAAAAGTAATTAATTATAGTGATGATGAAGTTTCAAAAGATTAATGATAGTGTTTATTTATTGCACAATTGTATTATAGATAAAACTTTTAGATGTTGTTATCTTGTTAATGAATGTTTTAGATGTTCTTAGATGTTGATGAATATTTATATATGATGATATTTATATTTGTGACTTAATTTTATTCATATTTATGTCTTTTATTAATAATTTTATTGGTTTATTTTATATTTTTATAAAAAAATTTGATAAATATAAAAAATAGTATTTTTCCTTAAACGGGCCAAAAGCCCGCGGGCCGGCCCTGACCCTGTAGCTTAAGGGCCGGGCTTAGCAAATTGAGGTATTTTTAAAATTTCAGCCCTGGAGGGCCGGCCCTTTTAAGCCCGCCAGCCCTAAAGGGCCAGCCCTGGAGGACCGGGCCGGCCCTGATTCCCGGCTCTAAATTCCCTTCCCTCGTGCTTGATTGGAGGGGCCATCAGATTTTAATTCACTGGCCTTATATAATTTAATTAATGTTTATTTAAAAAGAAAAAAAGGGGGTAAAAAGACAGAGAGATGCCGCTAATGTTGGGGGCTTGGGGGGCGGGGCGGCGGCTCAGTGTATAAAGGAGAGGAGCGGGGGGAATGAGTGGGAGAGGGACGAGTTGTGATCACTCCATTGGAATCATCAGAGAGGGAGTGAGACAGCGCCATCCATCATGGGAGCGGAACACCTCTCCGACCACAACAATGACGCTCACGCTCCTCTCCTTCTGGGTCTTCAGCCTTCCGCTCTTGTCGACCACGTTGCTCGGGTCGATTGGTCCTTGCTCGATCAGATCCCCGGCGAACGCGGGGCTCCATTCCTGTACTCCCCTTCTCTTTCTTCTTCCTCTAATTACTCTTCCACTTCTTTTACTTCACTTTT